>NC_049211.1:37557675-37677675 GCF_013347855.1 Anguilla anguilla | reverse complement strand
ATATGAGTAAGAAAGGAATTTGTTCTGAGCCAGAAAAGCACAGGCCTTTGAGTTTAACATGCATTGCTTATAAAACTTGGAATCTATCATTAGGTATAAGTTACGAGTTTGTCTTGGATTCAGGCACCATCAGGGAGGCCATATCTTACAAATCTTTTTTTTTTAACATTTTTTGTTTGTTTGAGGTTTAGACTCTTTCGACCTTCTGAATGTACTCTATGTACTGCATGTACACTTAAAGAAGGCAGAAAGTACCACTAAAGGTGGCAATAAGAGGGATAGCATCTGAGTAGACTGTTGTAGGAATTCCCCAGGGGCCAGTTACAGGACCTCTGCCTTTTCACATAAATACATAGCCTTTGTAAGCGTAACAGTGACACAACAGTTTGCTTGCCTTTGATTGCAATGTAAAATGAACTCAGGAAACGAGAATACAAAAACCATTCAGGTGGTAATATGATAACACAAGACAAGTTTTAACCGTAAAAATCCAGAAATGAGCAGTTAATTGTCGAATGAAATGTATTGTTTAAAAAAAGGTAGAGGGCAGGAAAGGTTTCTCGGGTTTCGATGGCCCGTTCTCCAGCTGAGCGCCGTGGGATGCATACGTGGCTGAGAGCGCTCCGGTTCTGGGGCAGCTCCAGGTTCAGCTCCACGCAGCGTTTATAATACCCAGCAGCTGCCGCAGATCTCAGCCTTGAGAGCTGGCCGGTCTCGCAGGGTCAGGCGCGGGACTGCATGCGTTTGTGTGCGTTTGCGTGTGACTGCACATCTGCAGATATGGAAACGGGAACAGGACTGCACGACAGCCTCGTGGAACATGCTGCAGTGGACTCTAATGCTCAGTGCTGCTCAGTCAGTGATGCTCAGGGCTGCTCAGTGCTGATCAGTGCTGTTGAGGGCTGCTCAGTGCTGCTCAGGGCTGCTCAGTGCTGCTCAGTCAGTGCTGTTCAGGGCTACTCAGTCAGTGCTGCTCAGTGCTGCTCAGGGCTGCTCAGTCAGTGCTGCTCAGGGCCGCTCAGTCAGTGCTGTTCAGGGCTGCTCAGTGCTGCTCAGTCAGTGCTGCTCAGGGCTACTCAGTGCTGCTCAGTCAGTGCTGCTCAGGGCTGCTCAGTGCTGCTCAGTGCTACTCAGTCAGTGCTGCTCAGGGCTGCTCAGTCAGTGCTGTTCAGGGCTGCTCAGTCAGTGCTGTTCAGGGCTGCTCAGTGCTGCTCAGTGCTGCTCAGTGCTGCTCAGTGCTGCTCAGTGCTGCTCAGTCAGTGCTCTTCAGGGCTGCTCAGTGCTCTTCAGGGCTGTTCCAGCACACTCCCTTTTCCTCATTCTGCCTCTGTCACCTCCGCCCTGCTGCACATTCGCGCTCAGGCTGAGAGGAAAATTTCCAGGCCGTTTAAGGGGACGCAAGAGACACGTGAGCTGCAGCCTTCCCCCTCCTTTCTTATCTTTAGACTTCCCCCGTTCAGCTGAGCACAGAACTGTGTTTCCCATACTGAGGCCTGCAATCTCACTGAGCACAGTCAGCAGGGACAACAGAGGAGGTGCAGAGAGGAGCAGTGAGGAGGTGAATGAAGAGGAGCAGTGAGGAGGTGAATGTAGAGGAGCAGTGAGGAGGTGAATGTAGAGGAGCAGTGAGGAGGTGAATGTAGAGGAGCAGGAGGGAGGTGAATGAAGAAGGGTAATGAGGAGGTGAATGAACAGGAGCAGGGAGGATGTGAATGGTGAGTGGTGGAACCATGGGGCACACAACATGCTGATATAAAGAAAGACTGAAAAAAACTATCCTTGAAATTAACAAATAACATCACTTTAAAAACACAAATAAACAATATTTCTAATCATAATCATCATCATCAGTTGCTTACTTGCCATCTTCTGCAAAAAGCAAACATTAAAATAGCCATTTTATTTGCCATTGGGTGTCTTTCCATGATCCATACATGGCATAAGAAATTACTAGACACAGCTTTGAGACAGCCAATATTTCACAAATTATGTCAGTTGAAGTCAGTCTGAGCCCAATGACATCAATATTTGGTTACATTTTTCACAAGCCTGAGTGATCCATTGTTTTCCTTTCCCCACTGCCGAACTTTCCCAGACTGTACCATGCGGTTTATAGTTTTTCCAGACAGGAGAGAAGATGTGAAGTTGCAGTTTCAGTAACATGAGAAAGTTTCCCCTTTAGCTTGAACATTTATTTTGAATAATATCCACAAAATATGTATGTACCACTGTATTCATACTAACTATAAGGACAAAAGAAATATATGGAATATATGGAAAGATAAACATTGGCTAACATTTTCTATTTTGAACTCTGCTACATTTCTGCTACATGGACCGTAACAGAATTCACACCTAACACCAATAAAAGCAGGAATAATAAGCTAAGAACATGCACACACGTCTTCAATAAGCAGCATTATTCCTTTCAAAGAACAACCCGCCGGGTCAATTTATGGGATGAATTTGAATTTATCTAAATAAGATTTCAGCGGGATGCAAATATTAAAATATTAGTTTTAGTTGCATTCAAAGTCCGTTACATTCTGTACTACATTTGATTTTGGTTTTTAAATGATCTATTTGGATATCTTTCTTTGGCCTTAGATACAAAAGCAGACAATATATTTTTTTAAAACATTAATACTCCCGTGACTCATTTGGAAGGCTTGGACAGTATTCTGGCCTGTTTGTGAACGGGACAGGGGTTTGTCCCGAAATGCTTTCTCTCTGAATCAGGGCACAAGAGTAGACTCGTCAGAGGCTGTGCACCCGCTAAATTCCCACTTCCAGGAAATTTTTTATTGGCTGTGAAAAGGCTGCCAAACATTTCAGAAGCACTGACATGCCGCAGGTTGTGTCACCTTTGTTGCATAAGACCGCAGCGGGAGCCTTTTTCAATAACCGTGCCCAAACTTGCCATGACTCTGTGTCAGTATGACATTTCCATAGTGACATTTACATAGAGTGCTGCTTCCACTGTTTCAACACGGGTCTCTGAGATAAAGAAAAAAACCACCACTGCTGCACAACAGCTTTACAATGTGTCCGAATTTACAGACGGCTTCATTGCATTTGCAAGCAATGTAATTCTTCTACATTTTGACACTTGCAACATGTCATGTGTGGCTGCTACAGGCCCCAGTCACCTGAAATGGCTTCATTTTATTTATTATGTGAAGGAACACCGGTGATAGACCTATGAGATCCTCCAGTATCAATGCCCCAGGATTTAAAATATTACTGAATTATGCAGGTAATTGCAAACGTACTGGGACAGGGACACAAATGTTTTGTGGTATTGGCTCTGCACTTCAGCACATTGGATTTGAAATAAAAAAAAATTGAGGTTAAAGTGCAGACTGCCAGCTTTAATTTGAGGGTATTTACATCCATATTGGGTGACCCGTGTAGGAATTACAGCACTTTTTAGACGTAGCCCTCCCCCCCCCCCCTATGTTAGGGGAGGAAAAGTAATTGGACAATTAGCTGCTCAGCTGTTTCTCAGCCGCCTGTGTGTCTTTGCACAGGAAAGCTAAAAAAAGGTCAGGAGTTGATTCAAGATGTGGAATATTCATTTGGAATCTGTTGCTGTTGTCTCTCAAGATCCATCCATCTATTATCTACACCCACTTGGTCAGGGTCACGGGGGTGCTGGACCCTATCCCAGCATGCACGGGGTGAGAGACAGGAAGTCTCTCAACATAAGGACCAAATAAGTGCCAACGCTAGTAAAACAGGCCATCACGAGATTGAAAAATCAGAATAAATCGATCACAGACTTTGCCAAAACATTTGGTGTGACAAAATCAATGATACAAGAAGCTAGAAAACAACCTGATACACCACAGAAGACCACCATATACTTTTAATTGCGAAGAAAAACCCCTTTTCAGCTGTCAAACAGATCAAGAGGGTGTAGGCACTACACCAGCATAACATAATTTTGTGGAGCATTGGAGTTTAGAGTTTAGAAACAGGTTAGAGTTTGCTGGGGCAAAAAAGTATATAAAAAACTGAACAGATTAGAAGAGTATTAACTTGTACCAAATGATGGAAAGAGGAAAGTGTGGAGAAGGAAAGGAACTGCTCATGATTTAAAGCACCCCCCCCCCCCCCCCCCCCATCTGTGAATCATGATGAAGGCAATGTTATGGATCGGGCACGTATGACTGCCACTGGAACTGGCTCACTTGTCTTCAGTGATGATGTGACTGCTGATGACAGCAGCAGGATGAATTCTGAAGTGTACAGAAACATCTGCTCAGATCCAACCAAATGTCTCATAGGACAGTGCTTCACCTTGCAGCAGGACAAATATCCCAAACACATCGCTAAACCAAACGAGGAGCTTTTCAGGGCTGAAAACTGGAATGTTCTTCACTGGCTAAGTCAATCACTTGTCCTGAATCCAACTGAACATGCATTTCACTGGCTGAAGACAAGACTGGACACCCCAGAAACAAGCAGGAACTGAAGATGGCTGCAGGGCAGGCCTGACAGAGCATCACCAGGGAAGATACCCAGCGTCTGGTGTCTATGGGTCACAAACTTCAGGCAGTCATCAAGTGCAAAGGATTTGTCACCAAGTACTAAATATGATGAACTTATTTCTAATTATGTTCATTTGTCCAACTATTTTTGCTCCACTAAAATGGGGTGACTATGTATAAAAGGGCTGTAATTCCTGCACGGGTCACCTGATATGAATGTGAATACCCTCAAATTAGGGCTGAGAATCTGCACTTTGCCCTCATATTCATCATTTTTTTTTCAAATCCAATGTGCTGGAATACAGAACTGAAAAAGCAAAAGGTTGGGTCCCTGTCCCAATACGTTTGCAATTACCTGCATAATTCATTGATATGTTGAATCCTGGGGCATTTATATTGGAGGATCTCATAGGTCTATCACTGGTGTTCTTTCACATACTAAATAACAAAGTCATTTCAGGTGGCTGGGGCCTGTAGCAGCAGGTGTCAGACATGACATGTTGTATGTGTCTTTCCCCCGCTTGATAGTTTTTTCATCCCACTAGGAAGTTTTCTTTTACCTCGCTGCTTTTGGGAATACAGGCCTGGTTCTGAACTCAAGCCTCCTTCTATTACTCTGGAAAACGTCTTTGGGACTTCTCTGTAAAAAGTGGTACACAATGCTCGCTCTGTCTTCCCCTATAGTAGGACTCCTACCCTCGCCATGTTAACACACCGTCTCTAGGTCCACCATATTCCTCACTATGCTCTCCAGCCACGTTACCATATTCCTAACCTTGCTATCAATTTAAAATCCCCATATTCTCAACCCTGATCTCAAAACCTGGTCAGCATATTCCCTATATTCCCAACTCTGCCCTCAAACCCCAGTCACCATATTCCCAATATTCCCAACCCTGCTCTCAAACCCTGCTCCGCATATTCCCAGTCCTGCGCTTTAATCCCCAGTCACCATATTCCCAACCATTCTCACGATCCTGGGCCACGGTGTTCCCGACACTGCTCTGGAACCCATGCTCCCAGCCCCCCTCCCCCCACCCTCCCCCCTCCCCCGCAGCTCATTTGGAAACCTACAGCTGCCGCAGGTCTCTGTCATTCTGTCAGTGATCAGATCGCTGAGTGCCTCTCAGATTGCTGTGGAAGTTTTGGATTGGTTACCCACATGCACCCTACTCAGGTGGGGGAGGGGAACTGCGAGACCGTTGAGCTACAGGGTGGTGGAACAGCTCCTGCTCCACATGAATTATGGCTGCAAGTGGTCTGACCTGTATAGGCTGAATGGAAAAGAGTCTAAGATATGCAGGAAGAACAAAAATTATTCCACAAAAAGAGAAAACTCGCAAGTAGAACCTCAAAAGACACGGTTTTCCCATGGTGAGCACTGACCGTTTTTAAAAATATGCAGCGTTCTCACTGCAAGCACTGCACATCAGGAATGCCACACTGCATTTGAAAACTTGCCAAAGTGACCCAAAATCCCCTCTCTCTGTGAATGAAGAAGTGAAGTGTAGTGTTGCCTGAATCAAGACTGCAGCTCTGTCAAGAAAGGCCCGTCAGCTCAGCCAATCAAGTTTGTTAAAACAGACATCCCAGGAAAAGAAGTTAATCTGTCAGAACCACTCACCCTTGCTGAAGATCCAAGGGATCCAGGTGGGAGATATGGAACTCTTGTCCTCAATGTTTTTACTCATAGAATCCGCCTCAAGGCTCCCAGCTTCTGCACGGCTGCTATTCCGACATCCAGCCAGTCAATGGGTGATATTCTCTTAAAAGCACGAGTGAGAGACAGAGAGATAGTAAAGAGAGAGCAGGAGAGTGAGAAAGAGAGAGGGAGAGGGAGAGGGAGAGAGCACATAGTTGAGGGAGAGTGAGTACTGTAACGCCCATATTTAACCCTTTCTCTGCTTCTCTCCTGATCCGAGTGTTCCGGAACATTATGACATTTGCCTACCTGGGGGAGCGCAAGGCTGTTCTTCAGATCAAATCAAACCAGCGTTATTTGCACAGCGCTTTTCACAGAGAACAGGCACAGAGACGCTTTGCAGAGCCACAGAAGCAGAACTGAGAGAACACCAGGTCTTAACCCCCCCAAAAAGCAAGCAGTGAGGTAAAACAAAATAAAAATAAATAAATAAATATCCCCAGTGGTAAGAGGAAAAACTGGGGTTCTGGAAGTGAAACTCAAGCACATTTTATGACAAACTGCAAGTAAATTACATTACATTGATTTAGCAGATGCTTTTATTTAAAGCGATGTACAAAAGTGCATACCATGGTCATTAAACAACTACAAAACACAGGTTCTATAAGGTATGATACTCATTTCATACAGCTATTTCTAGCCAAGAACACAGTTCCATTCACACAGAGAACACTATTCTGACCTAACTTATGCCAAGCCAAACTAGGCAGAAGAACAAGCTACAATATTAGGACAATACAAATTACAAAAAGTGTTGGAATGGGGGTATATGTAACATGAGCGTCATGAAAGGGGGAATTTAAAGTGAAGTGATATACGGAGTGGTGGCAGTTAGTCCAGGTATAGACTGAAGAGATGCATCTTCAGACCACAGCGGAAGATGGGTAGTGAGGGAGAGGTTCAGAGGGACAGGGAGTTCGTTCCACCACTGGGGAGCTAGGGTGGAGAAGCTCTGTGAAGCCATGGTGCCTAAATGGTGCCTAATCTTAAAAACATGACTTGTGTGAAGTAGAGAGAGAACAGCAGATGGTCTATTATAAGAGCAAGGTGTAGGAGTCCAGTACAGTATAGGAATACTGTATGATAGAGAAGGACTGTAGTGTGATGTAAAAAGAGAATGATGTGGTATCAGAGTGAGCGTAATGTGTAATTAGACAATGTTCTTCATTTACTTCTTACCAGGGCCCAGAATCCTTTTAAAATGTGCACACTGGCCAAACACTTTCTATGTACTATTTGTAAAATGACATCTGAATATGATTACATTCGTATTAGTATAAATAATTTGGATGGGCCCCACGGTCAGGAATTTAATCCTAACTGTGTCCTAACAAGGCAATGAAAATTTGGCTCTATTCTTCCTGCCCAGTGATGAGTGTGTGTTCAGTGTGTGAATCTTTGTGTTTGTTCAGAGTGTGCTGAGCGTATGTGTTCAGTGTGTGAATCTGTGTGAATCTGTGTGTATGCTCAGAGTGTGAATCTGTGTGCATGTTCAGTGTGTGAATCCGTGTGTGAATTTGTGTGTATGTTCAGTGTGTGAATGGGTGTGTGTGTGTGTGTGTGTGGGTTCAGTGTGTGTATGTGTGTGCATGTTCAGAGTGTGAATCTGTGTGTGTGTTCAGTGTGCGAATCTGTGTATGCATGTTCAGTGTGTGAATCTGTGTGTATGTTCAGTGTGTGTATCTCTGTGTGTGTGTGTGTGTGTGTGTGTGTGTGTGTGTGAATTTGTGTGTGTCCAGGGTGTGAATTTGAGTGCATGTTGTCACACTTTATCAGATAAACTGTTGAATAATGTTGGGTTGTGGCTGAACAGCTTGTTTGAAGGAGCACAGACTTTGGTCATTTAGTTGGTTGGTTAGAGCTATCTGTATGGCTGCCCATATACACACCAGGGCAAGCAGACACAGTGTCTTATCTGCTGCTTGGGTATATATATCATCATATATCATCTTTTTTGGGAGGCTAAACGCAAAGGCCACCACCAATTAACCTGTTGTTGGTGTTTACTTCCATAGTTTTTCTGTCATCTCCTCCTCCCTATCTCTTCCTCTCTCTCTGGGTGTTACCCTTTATCCCCCTCTCAACCCTCTGATGACTGAGATCACTCTGTGTAGAACAAGCCCGCACCTGTGCACTGGGGCTACCTGAGCAGCGGCGGGGGCTGAGCAGTGTGCATTCCCTGCACAGCTCATACAGGCCCGGGGCCTGTATCACAAAGCAGCATAACTGAGTTAGCTGGGTAACTGTGCTGAGTAAAACCCGGCACAGCTCCTTTTTTTTTTTACTGCAGTCCATGTCCCAGACTTGGGATGGCTCCGAGTTTTTACTCAGCACTGTTACCAAACTAACTCAGTAATCGTGCTTTGTGAAACAGGGTCCTGCTCTATCCCTGAAGCTGCGTGATCTTGGTCCCGACCTCAGGGGAATATTAACAGCCATGTCCCAAAGACACACAGTTGCAACGTGTGCACGCGTCACATATCAGCATCCTGTCTCTGTAATGATGATGACGGTTATTCTGATTATTGACAGGGAGTTTATTCTGCCTCAGGGAAGTCAGAGGAGACGATGAAGGGGGTCAGAGCACAAGTGGCAATGTCAGGAGAGTTAGAGAAGGAGTGGATCAGTTAAGACTCTGGTAAGCAAAGACAAGGCTCTGATGCCCATTGGAGGGAGCGGTGTTAAAGTTAACACTCTGCAGTGTTAAAGTTAACATTCTGCAGTGTTAAAGTTAACATTCTGCAGTGTTAAAGTTGACATTCTGCAGTGTTAAAGTTAACATTCCGCAGTGTTAAAGTTAACATTCTGCAGTGTTAAAGTTAACATTCTGCAGTGTTAAAGTTAACATTCCGCAGTGTTAAAGTTGACATTCTGCAGTGTTAAAGTTAACATTCCGCAGTGTTAAAGTTAACATTCTGCAGTGTTAAAGTTGACATTCTGCAGTGTTAAAGTTAACATTCTGCAGTGTTAAAGTTGACATTCTGCAGTGTTAAAGTTAACATTCCGCAGTGTTAAAGTTAACATTCTGCAGTTTTAAAGTTAACATTCTGCAGTTTTAAACTTAACATTCTGCAGTGTTAAAGTTAACATTCTGTAGTATTAAAGTTAACATTCTGCAGTTTTAAACTTACATTCTGCAGTTTTAAACTTAACATTCTGCAGTTTTAAACTTAACATTCTGCAGTGTTAAAGTTAACATTCTGTAGTATTAAACTTAACATTCTGCAGGGTTAAAGTTAACATTCTGAAGTGTTAAAGTTGACATTCTGCAGTGTTAAACTTAACATTCTGCAATGTTAAACTTACCATTCTGTAGTGTTAAAGTTAACATTCTGAAGTGTGAAAGTGAACTTATAGCAGGGTAAAAGTGAGCACTGAGCAATGTTAAATTCAACATAGTATGTTCATCTATAAGCGGATAGAACTGCACACGATGATTCTCATCCTCTCTGCTTTAAATTGACTCCCAGATATAGACTATTACATGAAGTGCATATACGAGAATATATGGCACGACAGGGTGATCAGCCCAAGGCTTTATGCTCTCCCTAGTATTACACAAAGGGATAGCCTCTCTCTCTCTCTCTCTCCCTCTCTCGCTCTCTCTTTCTTTCTATCCCACCCCTCTCTTCTCTCTCTCTCTCTCTCTCTCTCAATAACAGTAGTTCAGCATTCATTTGTTGTGTGCGTGTATGCATGCATTTGTGTGTGTGCGTACGCATGTATGTATGTGCATGTATGTGTGTGTGTGTGTGTGTGTGCGTGTGTGTGTACGCATGCATGTCTGTGTGTGTCTGTGTGTGTGTCTCTGTGTGCATGGACTACGCTTCTAAGTTCAGATGCTTCAGCTTCCCTTCCTCTTACCTCATTGGACTGAAGATTGGAGTTCCCCTGAAACCAGACATAAGCAGGCCAATATTCCCCCGCTGTCTGAGGTGCTGTTTTTGGGTGAATTGGAGGCAGGGGTGGTACGTGTCTGGGAGGGAGCGGGGCAGAGAGAATGTGTGCCCCCCTGCGCAAAGGTGGGAGGTGAGGGATACCTGTCACATGACATGCAGCCCCTCCCAGCCCACCTCACTTCCTGTCTCGCAAACACAGGTCAATGCTGGGAGGGGCCAAGATACACTCCATCCACAGCAACACTCTGCCTCATCCAAACACACTGGGCTGATTGTGGGCTGTGAGTCCACTCACATTTTCCACATTTCCCTATTAGCCCACAGGGGAGTAAGCATGGCATGCCCATTACACTGCTCTTACGTAAGAGTTTGGCTTACCTTTTCAAGTTACATCAGGCCCTGTACACACACTCACTCACACACGCACACACACACACACACACACGCACACACACACACACACACTCACACACACACACACACACACAAAGCTCCTCTGTGCTGCTGCTCCAATAACATGAACCCAGATCCAGACTTAAAAAACAAAAATAAAAAACCTCAACAGAATTGAGGAAAAAATATTGGTTCAAATAATAAAAGATAAAGGTTGAAGCATAAACCAATAAGAATAAAGAGTTTAAAGTATTTATCAGCAATATTGATCAACAAAAAACCCCTCACCTTTAAAAACTGTTTAATTGCACAAATGGCTATGTCAAAATAACCTTTTTACACGGTATGTAGCTTTGCCAGTTGGACACACTTAACTTGGGCAATAGTCAATGTTAAATTGTGAAGCAACACCGCCCCTTACTGGCCCTATATAGAATCAACCACAGTAAATCTGTATATAACAGGGCCTCTCAACCATGATTCTGGGTAGCCACAGGGTCTTCCGCTCTTTGATGTTAATCAGCTTTAAATTGACTAATTAAACTAGCTGATGACACAGTTCACTCACCTCAATTGGTTTTTTGGGTCTGCAAAACCGGGCTGCGTTTTTGAAGCTCACTTCCTGGTCTTGTTGAGAGACATTGCCCACGAGCAGCAGTCCAGTGTAGGTGCTTCAGCCACCCATTTCTATGTTAGTCAATCGCAACGAATCAGGGACAGTTTGCGTCACTGCCGAGTCACTGTATCTCACGCGCTTAGTGGACAACCGGACTTCCTGCCCATATAAGGGTCTCCCTTTTCCCTGCTGTGAAGTCTCTGGCTCCAGTACAACATGGCGGCGCCCACAAACTGCACTTCCTGGGCTTCAAAACACTTTTCATCAAGCCAGTGGAGAGTCAATGGGTGACGTCACAGTGACTTGGTCAATATTTTTTTGACAGTCTATGAAACAAACACGTGACTTTCAAGGACCAGGGTTGGAGACCTCTGGTACACTACATCAGTGCCCCCCCCCCCCCCCCCCCCCCACAGGAGACATGATAATCGGTCTGCCTGTCATCATCTTTACTCTTTCTTTACACTCTCCAATGCAGTTAGACAAGCGTATTCCATTTAACTCCATAAAACTGTATAAGTGTAGTAACCCTCAAATATTTAAAAAGCAAAAATCATTCTTTATTTCCTTTTTCCTATTCATAGCAAGCATATGAGAGTGTGAAAACTACAGACAGTAAAAAGGTTGTTATAGTATAGTACAGTGGGTAGCACTGTCGCCTCACAGCAAGTAGGTTGTGGGTTCGATTCTGGCCTGGGCCTTTCTGTGTGGAGTTTGCATGTTCTCCCCATGGACGGGTTTCCTCCAGGTACTCCGGTTTCCTCCCACAGTCCAAAGACTTGCAGGAAGGCTAATTGGAGACTCTAAATTGCATAGGTATGAGTGTGTGAGTGAATGGTTAGTGAATGGTATGAGTGCCTGTCCAGGATCTATTCCTGCCCCAGTACCCCCGTGACCCTGACCAGGATAAGCAGGTATAGATAATGGATGGATGGATGGATATTTACTTGCTTTGTGTAATTTATTTAGCTGAATAACTACTTATGTCTTGATGTTTTGTGACTGAAGCGTTCAGTAATTTTCTATTATCTCAAGGCCCCCCAGCAGCCCCCTGAGGCCCCCTTTTGGGCCCCTGCCCCCCTGTTGAGAGCCTCTATATTACATAATACAAGACCTGCACTTAGAATGTGCAAAGGTGTATACACAGTACTGCCATGCTGCCTTCCTCAGCGAAGTGGCAAAAAAAATTAAGTTACACTGTAGGCCAGAGGCTGATATGAGACTGAACGGCACTAGCCTACTTCGCCAAAATGTGGATCATCTTTAAATCCGAAGACCAGTGCCAGAAAACAATTGTTCTCAACTGTTCTCTTTCCAGAATCTCAATTTAAAAACGTACACTTAATTTGTTCTGACAGCTGGGGGCTGTGTTCTCATATGTCAATTGTTGTCAGTTGAATTGCTTTCCTTTTTAGCAAAACTAACCAAGTAACAAGGGATGTGTATGATGTGTATAAAATCTTTTGGCAGTTATTTTGGCAGCTAACATAACATTCTGACTAAAATTTGCTTTTATAACAATTAAAACATGATGCATATACATATTCTACTACTATACTCCCCGACACTGTAAAAGGCTTCTGATTCATTTTGGTGTATATAGCCGTGCTAGAAGTCTCTGCTGATTGCTTCAGGACTACGGTTTGGTGTTTGCCAAGGGTCTGCGCGCTTACGAGCACATGATACAGACAATTACAATTCTGCACCGGAAAATGTTGCAAACTGGCTGACTTGGTAACCTCATTTCACCTCTTATGCAAGAGACCAGATGTTTTAACTTCTCGGGGCAACAACTACAAAACGCGGTTTGGGAATGAAATACAAACATACCCTCTAGCAGTGTGACACACTGCTGTCACTTTAATAAAATCTTTGATCATACACTTAATTCGGTTCTGATACATTCTGCTTCGTAGTACCTTAACTAACTTCCCAACCACCCAAAACCTACCGCTCGCAAATCGCAAGCGTCAAATACCTAACCTGTGTCATGCGACTGTAGTTAGTGGTGTCTGTCGGGAAATGTCGTTTTTTTAAGAAAACATTACTTGTATCTACTTGTACTTGAGACAACAATTCCCAGTGACCAACGCAGAGGGCTACTCCTCGCATATGACTTCCTGCCTCCCATCACAAGCAGAATATGTAAAAGTCGGGATATGTGACAGTTCTGTTTGTGAAACCCTTTTAGCCACAGAAAAATATAATGCTTTAAAGCCCACAGTGCACTACATTTTAAAATTATAACTCGACTAACTACAATGGACGCTGTACTTTTCTTTGAATAGCTAACGTTTTTCGGTTGGTGACGCTTGGAATAGTTGCAAGCAGCTACTTGCTAGCCTGGTATTTAAAGGCAAAGTTAGCTGGTTTGCTAACCGCCTTTATAGCCAGTCTAGCGAGCGTATCTTCTCTGCTAGCCAAGCTAGGGTAACTGAATTTCTTATTTTGCTACAGAAGGTATTATCTTTGCAGACTGTAAAGCATTCTTCTGACAGAAACAATTATACATTTACAATGGAGGAGGTTGATAGAATTTTAATTCATTCGCTCAGACAGACTGGAACGTAAGTATCGTATCTCGTTTATTTTCTATTAAGGAAATGCCGTTAGCGTTTACTGTTAACTTCGTTTCAAATGAAGTGTTTTTCAGGTTTGTCATTGTGTTTTGCAGCCCGACTGACGGTTGCGAAAACAATTTATATAGGCTGGTGATAGACGTGGCTACCGTTAGGTCTGCTAGCTGGCTGGTGAGAATGCCCAGTTACTTTATTGACAACGCATCAGCTAACGTTAGCAGCCGACCATGTAACAAGTTATCTTGCTAACTTGATTTTTCGGTTTAGGGTTGTATCTCAAATTAATGTAGCTACTAACCCGTTTAATTGACCGATACTGTGTCTGCATTTCGCATCTTCTTTCGAGGTACTGTTTGATCAGCCGGCCAGCCGCCTAGCTACAGTAAAAATGTCCTAATCTGACTGAAAACTATAACCTCGCCTCTTGCAAGTTCAGGTGTTAAAATTTTTTAACTTTAAACTGCGCACGATATTGAATTTATCTATGTTTAGCTTTGAAGTTGGTTTTGGCTTCTGTTCAGGGTTTTCCTTCAGGGCCAGCTTGACAGAAAGCGCAATATAAATGTGTAAAATACCTGCATAATTCATAAACAGTTTTTTCTGCCAGAAAGTGTTGCTCATTATGAGAGCGTCAGACTCATATAGTCATATTTCCTTGACCCAGTGTCATTTCCGTCTGTCTCATTCCTTTATGACGGTGATTAAATGTATCACTCGAGATACATTCACGCCGGACTTAAATTAAGAAGTGAGATAAGATTAGCCTACTTATTAACCAGATTTTAATTAATTAATCATCTATTATAGAGGCTGGTTAGAATGGCAGACCGCTGCCGCTTATTTACCGGCATTTGAAACTCTTGGTTTTGAATTCTTCTCAGAAGCGCTGAGTGGTGTGCAATTCTTCATAAAGGATTAAATTGTCAGGTAAAGCCGCAGTAAAATTATGGAATTGCAGTGCGCACAAAATTGCAGGCCAGTCTAGCCAAACGGCTCCCAGAGTGATAATGTAAAAGAGAAGTGAAGTGCTGTTTATGAGGTGTCAGGAGAACCTTTGATTTTATATCGTTTATTAACATCCTTCATTAGTCCGGGGGCACGTGCAGATTTAAAACAGTGACGCATTAAATGGAGTTCCAGGCGTGACATTTATAATGTGGTTGCCACTGAGCTAATGGTGCTATTATTATTTTTATTAATCCAGACGTTTGTATATATTTTGTGTGTGTGTGTGTGTGTGTGTGTGTGTGTGTGTGTGTGCAAGCATGCTGGTGTGTATGTGTGCGCATGTAGGCTATTTGGCACGTGTGCGCGCACATGTGCATAACTGTGTATGTAGTGTGTGCGTAACTGTTAATGTGTGTGTCCTTACAGGTAGATTGGGGACGATGTGGATAGTGTTAAGCCGTTCTCCAGTGAGCTGTGCGTGTGTGTGCGTGCTTACAAGGAGATTGGGGATGATGTGGACAGTGTTAAGCAGTTCTCCAGTGAGCTATGTGTGTGTGTGGGTGTGTGTGCATGTGTGTGAAGTGTGTGTGTGTGCGTGCTTACAGGGATATTGGGGATGATGTGGACAGTGTTAAGCAGTTCTCCAGTGAGCTGTGTGTGTGTATAATGTATGTGTGTGTGTATAATGTGTGTGTGTGTAATGTGCGTGTGTGTGTGTGTGTGTGTGTGTGTGTGTGTGTAATGTGTGTGTGTGTGTGCTTACAGGGAGATTGGGGACGATGTGGACAGTGTTAAGCAGTTCTCCAGTGAGTTGATTGTGGAGGCAGTGGTGCGGTGCCTGCGGGTGATTGACCCCCCCCTGGGTAACGGTCTGTCCCCCTCGCTCCCCCCCGGCATGTCGGCCCGTTTCCGGCTGGGCATGAGCCTCGCCCAGGCCTGCCAGGTGAGGGGGGGGCGGGGGTTAATGTAATGAGAATTTTGTTCCATTTTTAACATGTAACAAGTTTTCTGTAACATTCTTTAATATTATTCAAATGATTATTCTTGTGCATTTATTAATAATAAACCCACACTGATACTCTTGCATGCACCACTCTCCTGTGAACATGCTGTGTGTGTGAAGCAGATTAGCCTATGCTCATAAATACAGGGTTGACATGGGGGTCAGTGGTCACATGATTTGGTTTCACTCATGTGATCAGTAGTTGGATCCTTGGACAGGGCATGATACACGTTCCTGCGGTCTTAATACAGAAATATGTCAGTAATTTGAAGTCATTTGTTCCAAGTCAGCTCCTCACTTGGGCAACCACTTAGTACGTAATAACTCATCTTCTTACAGACTTACTGCACACATACACAGACCAAATCAAATGACGTTATATGAGCAGTGTTTCCCCGTGTGTTTGACCCCTCCTTTCCTGAACTGAGCATGCTCAGTCTACTCCTTCCTGAACTGAGCGTGCTCAGTCTACTCCTTCCTGAATTGAGCGTGCTCAGTCTACTCCTTCCTGAACTGAGCTTGCAGAGCCTACTCAATCAGTCTCCTCCTTCCTGAACTGAGCATGCTCAGTCTTCTCCTTCCTGAACTGAGTGTGCTCAGTCTCCACCTTCCTGAACTGAGCATGCTCAGTCTACTCCTTCCTGAACTGAGCGCGCTCAGTCTCCTCCTTCCTGAGCTGAGCGCGCTCAGTGTCCTCCTTCCTGAATGTAGTCAGTGGCAGGTTGGTAATGGGTTTTGTTCTGAGGAAGTGCTCCTGTATGCCTGTGTGCAGGACCTTGGTTATAAAGGGGAGATTGGATACCAGACCTTCCTGTACAGCAGTGAGCCGGAAATCCGCTCCCTGCTCATGTTCCTGGTGGAGAAACTGCCCAGAGCCAGCGCAGAGGCCTCCGACCAGCCTGCAGGTAAAGAGACACGCCCCTGAACCCTGACCAATCAGAGACACGCCCCTGAACCCTGACCAATCAGAGACACGCCCCTGCACCCTGACCAATCAGAGACACGCCCCTGCACCCTGACCAATCAGAGACACGCCCCTGCATCCTGATCAATCAGAGACATGCCCCTGCACTCTGACCAATCAGACATGCCCCTGAACCCTGACCGATCAGAGACATGCCCTTGCACCCTGACCAATCAGAGACACGCCCTTACCAATCAGAGACACACCCCTGCACCCTGACCAATCAGAGACACGCCCCTGCACCCTGACCAATCAGAGGCACGCCCTTGCACCCTGACCAATCAGAGACACGCCCCTGCACCCTGACCAATCAGAGACACGCCCTTGCACCCTGACCAATCAGAGACACGCCCCTGCACCCTGACCAATCAGAGACATGCCCCTGCACCCTGGCCAATCAGAGACACGCCCCTGCACCCTGACCAATCAGAGATGACCCAGCACCCTGACCAATCAGAGACACGCCCCTGCACCCTGACCAATCAGAGACATGCCTCTGCACCCTGGCCAGTCAGAGACACGCCCCTTCACCCTGGCCAATCAGAGACATGCCCCTGCACCCTGGCCAATCAGAGACACGCCCCTGCACCCTGACCAATCAGAGATGACCCTGCACCCTGACCAATCAGAGACACGCCACTGCACCCTGGCCAATCAGACACGCCCCTGCAGTGTTCGTGTGTCTAATATAATGTAATATAATTATAATATAATGTAATAATGTGGTCCTTATTTTTCTGCATATTTCTATATTTTTCTTGCATATTTCAGTTTGCTTCTAATTTATATTGGAAAACCAAAAACTGTCAAATACTGTAATACTATCAATAATTTGGAAAATATCAAAATATATTTTAGCCATGTCAGCCGGCCCCATGCTTGTATTACTGTGCATGTGACAGTGAGTGTAATTTCACTTGTGTGCATTTTCCTCTCTTCCCATCTGTCCCGTCCTCTTCTATCCCATCCCATCTTGTTCTATCCTCGTCCTCGTCCTCGTCCCGTCTCGTCCCCGTCCCGGCAGGTAAGTCCGCTCTCCTGCAGAAGGCCATCGCTGCCCAGATTAGGGCCCAGCTCGCCCTGCCTTGGGTCCCGCCCACCTGCCGGCTGCCCCTCCTCTGCCAGACACAGGTACAAGCCCCGCCCTGCCAAACGCTGAGTCATGTGACACAGTCCGCCTGGTTCTGGCACTGCTGAGTGCATCTGGACAGCTGCTTGCATTCCTGTCCTTCCTGTATTTTGTAGTTGAGTTTGCATTGCGTTTGTGTCATTTGTGTTGTGGTCACATTGTGTTTGTGTTGTGGTTGGATTGTGGTTGTGCTGTGGTCACATTGTGATCGTGTTGCGGTCAGGTTGTGTCTGTGTTGTGGTCGCATTATGGTTGTGTTATTTGTGTTGCGGTCACGTTGTGGTCGGGTTGTGTTTGTGTTATGGTTGTGTTGTGGCTGTGTTGTGGTCGGGTTGTGTTTGTGTTCTGGTTGTGTTGTGGTTGCATTGTTTGTTTTGCGGTCACGTTGTGTTATGGTTGTGTTGTTTGTGTTGCAGTCGTGTTGTGTTTGTGTTATGGTTGTGTTGTTTGTGTTGCAGTCGTGTTGTGTTTGTGTTATGGTTGTGTTTGTGTTGCAGTCGTGTTGTGCTTGTGTTGTGATCGGGTTGTGTTAGTGTTGCGGTCACGTTGTGCTTGTGTTGTGATTGGGTTGTGTTTGTGTTGCGGTCACGTTGTGCTTGTGTTATGGTTGTGTTTGTGTTGCAGTCGTGCTGTGCTTGTGTTGTGATCGGGTTGTGTTTGTGTTGCGGTCACATTGTGCTTGTGTTGTGATCGGGTTGTGTTTGTGTTGCGGTCACGTTGTGCTTGTGTTATGGTTGGGTTGTGTTGCAGTCGTGTTGTGCTTGTGTTGTGATCGGGTTGTGTTTGTGTTGCGGTCACATTGTGCTTGTGTTGTGATCGGGTTGTGTTTGTGTTGCAGTCACGTTGTGCTTGTGTTGTGATCGGGTTGTGTTTGTGTTGCGGTCACGTTGTGCTTGTGTTATGGTTGGGTTGTGTTAGTGTTGCGGTCACGTTGTGCTTGTGTTATGGTTGTGTTGCTCCATTGACGTGTCTCTGGTTTCAGAGCGCCGGTGTGAGTGCCGGTTTCCGGTCGCAGGCCCTGAGTTTGCCACACGCTAAAGGCCTGGGGAAGCCTCCGGTCAAAGGTCAGTGTGTTCTGTGTGCCAGGTCAAAGGTCAGTGTGTTCTGTGTGCCTGGTCAGTGTGTTCTGTGTGCCGGGTCAAAGGTCAGTGTGTTCTGTGTGCCAGGTCAAAGGTCAGTGTGTTCTGTGTGCCAGGTCAAAGGTCAGTGTGTTCTGTGTGTCTGGTCAAAGGTCAGTGTGTTCTGTGTGCCAGGTCAAAGGTCAGTGTGTTCTGTGTGTCCGGTCAAAGGTCAGTGTGTTCTGTGTGTCTGTTCAAAGGTCAGTGTGTTCTGTGTGCCCAGTCAAAGGTCAGTGTGTTCTGTGTGCCAGGTCAGAGGTCAGTGTGTTCTGTGTGCCAGGTCAAAGGTCAGTGTGGTCTGTGTCCCCAATGGGAGGCTGAGGAGGTGTTACAGTTGGCTGATTGGGTGATTTTAATTCTGACGCAGAGGTGGCAGACTATTGCCGGGATTTCCTGCCTCCTGTGACTGCCCAGCCTTCCCAGCATGCCTCAGTGCCCGCCTCCCTGCTGGAGCGCCACGCCCTGGACCTCAGTGCGGCCCAGGAGTGGGAGAACGAGTGGAACAGCCAGGGCTTGCTCACCCGCCTGAGCCCAGAGGTACCGCCCCTAACCAGCACTAATCACCCCTAATAACCACTAATCCCACTGAACCCCAAATTATACACCCACTCACCCCCCATCACCTCTAATTACCACTAATCCCACTGAACAAACCCCATATTACCCCCAGTCTCCCCTAATCACCCCTCACCCCCCATTACCTCTACCTACCACTAATCCCACTGAACCCCAAATTATACACCCACTCACCCCCCGTCACCTCTAATTACCACTAATTCCTCTGAACAAACCACAAATTACCCCCAGTCACCCCTAATCATCTCTCACTCCTAATAGTGGCTCATCGGGGTTCATGATGTTCGTGAGCATGCTCAGATACAACATAAAACCGTTGCAAGCAGAGTTTAATCTGCACTAGTTACAGCAGCCATGTGTTTTAAGTGAACAGGCTTTCCAGAATAATCTTGGTCTCAATAACGCTCAGTCATATGTGTTAGCAAAACACTGAACACACTGCGCCAGTGTGACAGTACTGTAATGAGGAGAACAAGCCATTCAGCCCAACAATGCTCGCCATTTTCACACCAGTAAAGGGTACCTAGTGTTCACCGTTTACCTACCAGCACCATATCAAGCCTGGTCTTGAAAACCCCCAGACTCTCTGCCTCTACTACATGACCTGGCAGGCTATTCCACACATTGACTACTCTCTGTGTGGAGAAAAAAATGCTTCCTTATGTCTGTGCAGAATTTACCATTGGCTAATTTCCATTTATGCCCCCTCGTTCTGCCAGCAGAACTCAACCTGAAGAATCTCTTAATTTAAAAGCCTCAATAAAATCTCCCCTCTCCCCCCTTGCTCTGTCCTCTCTCTCTCCCTCCCCTCTCTCTGTCTCCTCTCCCTCCCCCTCTCTCTCTTGAACCCCCCTCTGTCTCTCTCTCTCCTCTCTGTCTCTCTCTCACTCTCTCTTTCCCCCTTGCTCTCTCTCCCTGCCCCCCTCACTCTCACTCTCTCTCTGTCTCTCTCTCACTCTCTTTCCCCCTCACTCTTTCGCCCCCTCTCTCTCCCTCTCCCCCCCCCCCCCCCCACTCTCACTCTCTCTCTCTCTCTCCGCAGGCGTATCGCTCCAGGAAGCGGGCGCGGCTGCAGAAGCGGGTGGAGGAGCAGCTGAGGGCCGCCGCCCAGCCGCGCTCGAACGCCCCGCTCGCCCCGCGCTCCGGGCCCGACCTGGCCGAGCTGCTGCAGTCCATCGGCGGGGCGGGCGCCGGGGGGAACGTCCTGGCCAAGGGCACGCGCTTCACCCACACCGAGAAGTTCACCTTCACACAGGTACACTCATCATCCTCCTCACCTTCATCCAGGTGCACACATTCCTGATCTCCACGGATATTGGCGTTATCCTAGCAGCTGACCTTTTATCACGGACTCTGTACACCAACCAGATGGCTGGCTCATTCCTGTTCTTAATATCGAAAAAGCCATCTCTGATTTGATATTTCGTATCAAATGTTATAAATGTTCATCGTTTTATGAATGGAGCATCACCTAACACAAAGCCCGGGCAATTCTTGGGTATTCTGCCTGCGTTTATGAATGTTCAGCGTCAGAAACGTCCTGCTTGGTGCTGAAAGCCGAGCGAGCGTTTCCTGCTTCCTCCTCTGACATCACTTCCTGTGGTGGCGCAGGAGCCCGAGGCCTCCAGCCAGCAGATGGCGGCGGCGAGCGCCATGCCCAGCTCTCGGCAGTCGGAGGAGGACCTGCTGGCCCAGCAGCAGGATGAGATGCAGGCCCTGCAGCAGCAGCTGCAGCAGCTGTCCGTCCGCATGGAGGAAGTGGGCGGGGATATGAAGCAGCTCTCCGTGTCAATCACTCAGGTGACTCGCTCCGGGAAGCAGGAAGTGCTTTCCGAAACACTCGTTTCGGCCTACGGCTTGGCAAAATGTCTGCTACCCATTTCCTCCATATTATTAACAAATAGGTGCAGGATTAATCTGGGGTTTTACATCAGTCTGAAGTATTTCTTACCTTTTTGTCTGCTCTGCTGTCATGTATTGTTAGGTTGCACTATTATTTGTAGTTATATTTGACCACATGTCTGATTTTGAATGATTCACATGCTCTCTCTCACTCACTCTCTGTGTCTCTCTCTCTCTCACTCTCTGTGACTCTATTTTCTATTTTTTCAATTTGAGTTGAATAGTATATTGTATTGGCATGAAATACAAATGTAATTATTGCCAAATAATGCATATATATGTGAAATAATAATAATATTAAAATAATAATGATAAATGTAACAATATATAACAGTAACCGCATCGACAGCAACAGAAGTAAATCAATAAATATGTACATGTTTATATGGGGTGGGTGGTCACTCACTGACTCTCTCTCTCTCTACGTGACTCTCCCTCTCTCTCTACCTCACTCTCTATGTGACTCTATCTCTCTCTCTCTCTCACTCACTACAGGTCTCAGATGAGCTGAAACAGAGGGAGCTCAGTAACAGTGAGAAGGAGTGCAGTGTGAGGGTGAAGAAGCAGACCATCGACCTCCTGCCCGACGCTGAGAACAACCTGGCCAAGCTACAGGTCCCTGCCTCTGTCCCTGTGTCTTAGCGGGTTACAGGAGCCCGTGTGTGATGATGTCATGTGTGTGCACATGTGTGAGTGTATGTGTGCGTCTGTGTGTTTGTGTGTGTGTGTGGTAATGTGTTTGTGTTTAAAAGTGTTAGTGCATGTGTGAGTGTATGTGTGCGTCTGTGTGTTTGTGTGTGCGTGTGGTAATGTGTTTGTGTTTAAAAGTGTTAGTGCACGCGTGAGTGTTTGTGTTTGTGCATGCTTGTGAGCGTATGTGTTAGTGCACACGTGTGAGCGTAAGTGTTAGTGCACATGTGTGAATGTATGTGCATGTGTTAGTGTACGCTTGTGAGCATATGTTCGTGCACGCGTGTGAGTTTACGTGTTAGTGCACGCGTGTGTGTATGTGTTTGTGCACGCGTGTGAGTGTACATGTATGTATTAGTGCACGTGTGTGTGTGTACATGTATGTGTTAGTGCACACGTGTGTGTATGTGTTAGTGCACGCGCGTGTGTGTATGTGTTAGTGCACATGTATGTGTGTATGTGTTCGTGCACGCGTGTGTGTGTATGTGTTCGTGCACGCGTGTGAGTGTATGTGTTAGTGCACGCGTGTGTGTGTATGTGTTAGTGCACGCGTGTGTGTGTATGTGTTAGTGCACGCGTGTGTGTGTGTGTTCGTGCACGCGTGTGAGTGTATGTGTTTTCGTGCACGCGTGTGATGTGCGTGTGCATGTGTCGCTGCAGACTCTGGTGGAGAGCAGTGCGAAGCGTGTGGTGAGTCTGGCGTCTCAGTGGGAGAAGCACAGGGCCCCACTCATAGAGGAGCGCCGCCGGCTCAAAGAGCTCTGCAGTAACAGAGAGGTAACCGGCCGCATCTTACACATTACACACTCGCATTACATTACACAGAGAGGTAACAGGCCGCGTCATACACATTACACACTCGCATTACATTACATAGAGAGGTAACAGGCCGCGTCTTACACATTACACACTCTCATTACATTACATAGAGAGGTAACAGGCCGCGTCTTACACATTACACACTCGCATTACATTACATAGAGAGGTAACAGGCTGCGTCATACACATTACACACTCGCATTACACTACATAGAGAGGTAACAGGCCGCGTCTTACACATTACACACTCGCATTACATTACATAGAGAGGTAACAGGCCGCGTCATACACATTACACACTCGCATTACATTACATAGAGAGGTAACAGGCTGCGTCTTACACATTACACACTCGCATTACATTACATAGAGAGGTAACAGGCCGCGTCATACACATTACACACTCGCATTACATTACATTACATCACATTACATTTATATAGCAGACGCCAAGAACGAGGAAGCAGCTGACCCATGCGCTCCTCTTCTGCAGCTGGAATCATCCCGCAAGCTGTCCGAAATCAAGGACCTTCACGATAAAATCCGGCAGTCTGCAGACGAGGCCAAGAAGAAGGAGGGACTCTACAAACAGCTGGTAGGAGAGATGGGGAAGGAGGGGAGGAGAGAGTGAGGGGGGGTGTGAGGAGGGGTAGAAGGGAGTGGGGGGGAGGAGAGAGTGAGGGGGGTGTGAGGGAGGGGGAGAAGGGAGTGAGGGGGTGTGTGAGGGAGGATGAGGAGGGAGTGTGGGGGGGAGGATAGAGTGAGGGGGAAGAGGGAGTGAGGGGGTGTGTGAGGGAGGATGAGGAGGGAGTGTGGGGGGGAGGAGAGAGTGAGGGGGGGTGTGAGAGGGGGAGGAAGGGGAGCAGGAAGTGAGGGGAGGTGTGAGAGTGAGTGAGAAGGGAGTGAGGGGGAAGAGGGAGTGAGGGGGTGTGTGAGGGAGGATGAGGAGGGAGTGTGGGGGGGAGGAGAGAGTGAGGGGGAAGAGGGAGTGAGAGGGTGTGTGAGGGAGGATGAGGAGGGAGTGTGGGGGGGAGGAGAGAGTGAGGGGGAAGAGGGAGTGAGGGGGTGTGTGAGGGAGGATGAGGAGGGAGTGTGGGGGGGAGGAGAGAGTGAGGGGGGGTGTGAGAGGGGGAGGAGGGAGTGAGGGAGAGGAGGGAAATGGACTCAGTCCTGTCTGAAGTTGCCATTCTGCGGTTCCTGCACAGATAACGGAGTTTGAGAACCTTCCCAAAGACGTGTCGCGCTCCGCCTACACACAGAGGATCCTGGAGATCGTCGGGAACATACGGAAACAGAAGGAGGAGATCACAAAGGTGCGTTTACCTGGGCTCCCTTTGTGTCTCTCTCCCCCCCTTCTCACTCTCATTTCACACCGAACACTATTCACTGCCAGATATATAGCCACACGCTGAGTAATTCTAACTGGATTTTAAACCTGCATTATTTTCCCTTTGAGTGAAAGGTCCTGCATGCTTTTCCTTTCTGTTCATTCGCTGTCCGTATCAAATGGTGCGCTTGCACTCATGTTCAGACCCAGACAGGTGAAACCAAATAATACTCTGCTCAGACTTGATTGGGTGCATAATCGCCAGAGTGAAGTAATAATCAAGGAAGATAGAAGGCCCCAACGTACCAAAAGATGCTTTAAATTCACATTAGTGATGGCTTTTTAATTGAGGCCTGAACACAGATGATTCAGTATTAAACTTCCTTCTGTGTGAAAACAAACGTCAGTCAAAGGCCTCCATATGTAATTTGACAATTAAGTGTCTTAATTACACAGATCTTAAAGAAACAATTGTAAAAGCTTTAACAGTAATACCATTAATTTGAATAAATATTACGCAACTCCATATTACACAATCGGATATGTTAACCTCTTTAAAAAATAAAAACTAATAAATAAATAAAAATACAAAGCAGAAAGAGTCACTGTACTCATAATGTGGTAAGAAACAAATAATTCAGACCCAAACATTTGTAGCGTGTCTGTTTTCCCAATGTGACATTGGGTATTTGTTTCCCTGATCTTCTGTGGAACCGTATGGTTTATGTTGCCTGCATATTTATTGCCAGGGCCCAGGTCTGGCTGTACCATTCTTGCAGCACTGCGTTTTGCAGCAGCTACTGGTTTGCGGGAGACAGTAGAGGCACATTGTCTGCATGTTCTGCAGATTGTGTTTTCTTTATCGTATCAAGTGGGACCAGCAGTCGATTATTGTTCCAGCATCGTTGCCGATTCATTTATGTAGCATTTATACAGTGTTATCTCTACATGCAGCCATGTCTCAGGCTTGTTGGTCTCTATACCACCGTTAAATCATGTGTCCCAGTGGTTAATAGTGCCATGTACACTCTTCACCTGTCTGCGGTTCTTCATTCTGCCCTGTAGATTTTGTCGGACACAAAGGATCTTCAGAAAGAAATTAACAGCCTTACTGGCAAACTGGACCGCACTTTCGCCGTGACCGATGAGCTGGTCTTTAAGGTACAGCTTTTCTAGTTAGCCCACATGCATTACGTACGACGGTCATATTTTCGTAACGAGCCGGTTTACTTCACTGTGTCCTTTTGTGTCTCGCAGGACGCTAAGAAAGACGAGTCTGTGCGCAAGTCCTATAAGTACCTGGCTGCCTTGCATGAGGTAAGGGGGCGGAGTCTCCTCTCGCTGCTCTCTCACTTCCCCAAGCTCTTCCCCGAGCTCTTCGAGTATTTATCACTCCTGATCAGTTCATATGTCATATGTTAGTCTGTAGAGGTGTATTTATTAGCCTGACTGTATGAATGTGTGCCGCGGAACTTGCGAGACTGCTCGGTGGCTTGTTTAGCCCTTTTGGCTCTATGTGTTTGTCTCAGAACTGCACCCAACTGATCCAAACCATCGAAGATACAGGCACCATAATGAGAGAGATCCGCGATCTGGAAGAACAGGTATGACCCGGTTAAGCCCTTCCGGACATTTCTGCCTGTTTTAGCCCCATCCAGCCTGTTTCAAATCAGTCAGTTCAGTTTTATTTATTTAGCGCTTTATACTGAAAACTGTCACACTGACGCTTTACAGAGTTAACCCCCAAACAGCACATGAGGTTAAAAAAAAAAGCGCTCAAATGGTGGTGAGAAAAAACTCCACCATGGGGAGAAATCTTGCAGGGAACCCGGCTATAGTGGGGGAGCCCATCCTACACTGACCTGTACACTGATCTGGTGTAAAGTACAGCTAGAATGGATGAAACAGACATGTAATAAGGAATCTATCTATCAAATGGGTTGAGCTGGCTCCAGTTGAGGTAGTAAACTAGCAGGAAACGTAGGAGGTCCAAATGAGAGGAAGTATAGTGTGCCACCTATAGGAATTAAGGCACCAGTCTGCTGTTGTCCATTGACTCTGGTAGCATACTAGCTAGCTAACTACTCTACCCTAAAACTTCCCTGAACTCATCACATGAGTTGCCGGCTAAACTGACCATCATACTGTCACCAAGCTGAAAAGAGAGAAATTGAGCGCACTAGTCAGTTCAGCGCGTTTTCAATGTGAGCAAACATGGCTGACCTGTCAGTCATTTACTCAGCTGGAATAAATAAGAGTTTTACAAACAAAGAGAAGCAAGGGGGACAAGAAGAACAGGATATAGTGCATGGGCAGAAAATGTTTGGACTACTGAAAAAACAAAGTCATGCAAATACAGTGTCACGTACCACCATAGTCTTAGTTACACACAAAGTATTACCTTGCTAACACGTAAATACACCCTGTGAATATGAGAGAGGTTCACAGGGTGTATTTTTATTCACGTAACTTCCGAAGTTATGTCCATGCATGTGCAACGCTTAGTTCTTAAGTGTCCTGGAAAAGCAAGCTGGTGATAGTGGGAGACTCAGTTATTAGAGGTGCAGACAGTGTAGTCTCTGTCTGCACCTCAAACAACTGGGATTAACAAAGTGAACTACAAGCGATTCTTTGGATTGAGTTCTTTCAGTAGAATAAGACGGCATAAATGCAAATTAGCAAAAAGTAAATTCCGCACAGATGTCAGGAAGTATTTCTTCACACAATGAGTAGTCGCTGGATGGAATAGCCTGCCAGGTCATGTAGCAGAGGCAGAAACTCTAGGGGTTTCAAGACCAGGCTTGATATGGTGCTGGATACTGTCCAGTTTGTAGGTAAACGGTGAGCACTAGGTACTCTTTAGTGGTAGGAAAATGGTGAGCATTGTTGGGCTGAATGGCCTGTTTTCCTCATTATGTTATCTTATACTGAGGGAAATAAAATAGAATATTTATAACGAAACATCATACTTTTATTGTGTGTTACATAAAATCATCTTGCATAAAGTTTTATATGAATATTTCAGTGTGGTTTTGTGCTCATGTACTTCCTGTAGATTGAGACGGAGAACGGGAAGAAGACGGTCAGTAACCTGGAGAAGATCCTGGAGGACTACAAGGCCATTCGGCAGGAAAACTCTGCCCTGGCAACCAAAATCAGAGAGGCTTGACGTGCGGACGGCGTGACACGGTGCGCCTCCTTGGTGCGTGGAGGTATAACTGCAGGCAGGGACTCGCTGCTGACCACAAAGCCTGGGAACAAGCTCCACCTCCTGGCCTCGCCCGTCCAATCACCCGAAGGGGTGGGACCTGCCATGTAACGCTGTGACTTACGCATCACTGACTCTGCAGAAATGCTGGATCCCTGACCTGCTGGATCCCTCGCCTCCTGGTGTCTGAGCGTGACGTTTCGAGCTGGTAGCGGGAAAGAAATGAAGATGGGTGGATATGCAGAAGGATAGAAAGGACAGCGCTGACATCACTCCGTGTCTGGAGGTTAAGCCAAATCTGGCTGAAACTGATCACGTCTTATGTTCAGGACAACAGAAAGCAAGGGTGTTCTCTCTGGGAAACGGGGAATAACACTGACTGAACTTTAATTTGCTCTGCGATGCATTTTCTCCTCTTTGCCTACGCATTTTGACGGTTGAGGTGAGATATTTAGTGGCGAAGGCTGTTCTCTGCTCAGAGTCTCTGTGGTGCAGGCAGGAGGGCCATGGAGCCCTGCCTTCTGCATTTCATTTCATCAGCAGTTCTGATTCACAGCGCTGGCTTTGCTGCGCGGTAACGATTTCTTTTCTTTTTTTTTTGTTTTGTCCTGAATCATCCAACTGGTTGAAATGAATGCCCGCGTGACACGTGTGCTCCCAGCCAATCAGCGAATCACTGGCGAATGGTTAGCTCCACCCATTTTGTTGCTGAAAAAGCCTTGCCTGTCCAACCAGCACTCCTTACCTGTCTGTTTACAACCTCTGTGCTGCTTTGATCTGTCCGTCTCTGTCCCTGCCTGAACTTGTGCCGTTTGAGTTTTATTGCTTTATTGGAGCCTTATCAGATTTAATTTCCTTAATGACCTTAATGTTGCAGTAATGAATGGGCTGAACTGGCCTTCAGGCTTTAGGCCTGTGTCTCCATGCTCTCCCAGGGGTCCAGTCCGCTCCTGCAGGGTCACACTGAACCCTGAGCGAGAGAGAGAAGGAGAGGGACAGACTGCTGGCAGACTTTTTAAAAGTTCCTCTTGCTTGTTTTTTTGCCATTGTGTATCGTAACTGTGACTACCTTGAATTTAACCGATCAAAATGTTTTTACTTTCCATTGCAAAGCAGTGATTGGCTGTGAATAAGCCACTGATTGCGCTTCACTAAATCTCACAATTCTGTTAATAAATTGCACCATTAACTAATCTTAGTCTTGTTAATGAGCCAGTCTTCTCTAGTCTCATAACTCCCTTTAATTAGCCTTAATGAGGCTTGGCCTTCTGAGCGTGTTGATTGGATTAGTAGCTCAGGCCAAAGGTTCTTGCTCAAGTTTGGATGAGAGCTTTCCCAGGCTTGGTTTCTTATTTAAATGCGGCATTGATATTAATACTGAAATGAGATGCAGATTCATAAACAGTTAATGAGTTGTAGATACTTATATGCAATGTTGCTACATGATACTGATCGCGTGAATCTGTTGAAACCACTAGCATCGATTCAGCATCCCACTGCTATTGTGGGGTAGTATCCTTAGTTTTGTTGTTTCTTATGTTATTATCTGTGCACATCCTCTCTTCTTCCTCCCTTTCTCTCTCCTTCCCTGCCTCTCTTTCTCTCTCCCTCTCTTGCACTCTTTCTCTCTTCCTTGCTCTCTCTCTCCCTACCTGGCTTTCTTCCTCCCTTCCACTCTCCCTCTCTCCCTCCCTGCCTGTCAGTCAGGCTGGAGTCAGTACTGAATAGACACATTCTCCCCCTTCAGTTCCGCCTTCATACCGACGACGCTGCGCAGTCGCCATGGTGACGGGTTTTTATTGCAAGACATCCTCTTGCCGCGGCGTCACATGCCCGTCATCTCGCTCACCACCGCAGGTCACCTCCCGCTTCTCTCCGGCACGTTTTCAGCTCTAATCCCGTGGCTTTTCGGCCGCTGCTGTGACTTCGTGTTTCTGAACGGTCAGCTTTCATTGGCTGTCAGATGGGCTCAAGAACCATGATGAGTGTAACTGTGACATATGCTCTGACTCATGTCATTCTGTACTGAAATGTGCTAAGAGTCTGGAGGTACTTCCCAGGGCGGTTATGCTATCTCATAAGAGTCAATAGTAATGGCCGTTTCTCCACTTAAGCTCGTGCTGGAAATGTGTTCTCTGTTTGTTGACAGCGCTGTCCCTTGAAATTATGACCATTTGAATTTGTACAAAAAAAAGTTCACTTCATGTGCCATTATCTTTGTATTTACAACAGGATATAAAAAAATCGGTCGATTGCATTAGTTTAAATCAGTTGCCCAAGTTTTTGAGATATTTAAATAATACAGCAAACTTAAGTAGCCGATGCTTAATTATGCTGTGATTTGTGTTCATCTCTGTTCATCGCTCCTGTGGTCGTGTCGGTTGTCTCAGATAGTGAGAGTCGATGCTCCTGTTGACTAATCCCATGTAAAGATGTACTGAACAGACCCTGCATTGTCAGGCCAGGAGGAAGATGGTGGCTCGTTGCTCAACTCGATTCATTAAAGCGATTAATTTAATCCAGCTGGGCCTCTGAATGGTGCTTTGGCGTGTTCATTCCAGCAGGTGGTGCTGTTTGACTAACTGGTGTGGGCACTCGCTCTCCAGGAGTCTTCTTCAGCTGTTATTCATGAGTTTATCAGGGAATATCAGGTTATGTAAAGCCAAGGGTCTAAAACTCCAGCCCTGGAGGGCCGCTGTGTATGCTGGTATTTGTAGTTTCCTTTCAGTCAGCAGCCAACTAAGGCCTTGAGAACAACGTGTGTGGACTCTTTAGCCTAGGGGTGTTCAGCCCATAAAGAGCTGATGTGGGTGCTGGTTTTCTTTCAACTCAGCACTACTAATCATGGTCTTCAATCAAGATCTTGGTATGCAGAATCAGTGGTCCAGGGATAAAACAAAAACCTGCGCTCACACCGGCCTTTTTCGTATAAGATTGGACACCCCTGCATTAGCCAATCAGACTTAAATGAATCGCTTGTGCTGAAACACACCAAAACCAGGCCAAAGGTCAAATTTAACACAGAGGCCCACAGAACACATCTACCTTCTCAGAACGACATTCACACTGTGCAAACCATTTCTTTAGAAGTCACTGTTTGACCACCCCTTTGCCTGCCTCCACGCAGCCACAGTGGTGTCTTCACTGACACTTCAGTTTCTACTTTTTTGGCCACTAAGTGTGTCCATGAAAGCGTGTGTTACACTTGTGAGTGTGGGATCTCAGGAATGGATCTTAAATGTGCGCAATCCTGCCTCTTTGGACACTCCTTCAGTGTTTTCAGGCAGAGTGGATTGTCAGGGTGCCCGTGGTCTTCCTGCAGGTGTACCCCAAAGCTCTGTTTTCGACTTCCTCCTGTTTACATGCAGTCTCTTTATTGTCATCTTTTTCCGTGGTTTTTGTTTTTTGACAGCGGTTAGCGTTTCCTTCCTTTCCTCCGTCTGATTCTCAGATCTCAGTGTGCGTATTAGCTTGCCTGAAGGAGCACACCAGCTGCGTGGTAGACATCACCAGCTGCACGACCTGGTTATGACCAAGATGTTGTGATTCCCTCTAGATTCCACCCACTGCAGGACCGCTCCCTCAGTCTGTATGTGAGAGCTAAGCTAGCTTATGGCACCTTCACTGCTGAAAGCCTAAATACAGCTCTCCCTCTCCACCTTAGCTGATGTGTGGTGAGCTCTCTCCCTCTCCACCTTAGCTGATGTGTGGTGAGTTCTGTCCCTCTCCACCTTAGCTGATGTGTCGTGAGCTCTCTCCCTCTCCACCTTAGCTGATGTGTGGTGAGCTCTCTCCCTCTCCACCTTAGCTGATGTGTGGTGAGCTCTCTCCCTCTCCACCTTAGCTGATGTGTGGTGAGTTCTGTTCCTCTCCAGCTGAGCTGATGTGTGGTGAGCTCTGTCCCTCTCCACCTCGGCTGTCTTTTCTCTGTGGGGTTGCTCGTCCTGTCCACAGTGCCTGCCTGTGGTTCCTGGCCTCGTTAGCGCTGTTGCAATCTTGCAGGTATGCTCTCTTCATGTAACTCGTGGATACATTTGTGTCCTCTCACACTGTAGGTTGCTCTGGATACGAGTGCCTCCTAAATGAGTGAAAGGTCTTGTTTGCTGCATTTACATACCGTAATTTGAGCCTGAATAACGTCAGTGATGCCGCCTCAGACAACCGTTGCATCGAGGTAGAGTGCCGGGCGCGCAAAGAATGGCGCAGCAATCAAAATTTCAGTAAGCGTTATACTATAAGTGGCCAACAGAGGGCAATCATCTCTTTCAGAATAACCATGTACTTATTTATTTTTAACAATCTTGGAATCATATGAGGGATGAGTATAGCAAACAAAGTAATAAATAATTATGAAAAAAAAAAAAAAAAATTTGGTTTGATTATGAATTGATTAATGTTACAGTTCAAATAATTTCATAAATTCAACACCGAATTTAAATAAAACTGTTGTCCATTAAAAACTGACATCAAATCAAATTGTTTTCCTATTGTCGTGTCACCTTGCAATGTACTCAAGCAGTTTTAATTTGAAGACGTTTTTATCAATTCAGTATAGTGGAAGTCCATTCGCCACCACTTGAGTAACCAGTTTGAGTCAGATATGCAATGTGTCGATCAAAAGCAACCACCCATTGACGTACATCAAAATTGTTTAAGCTCAACTGTGCTTTCCTGAGGCTATCCAACTAATCAGATTTTTTTTAATTAAACAGTTGTGCTACTTTTGTTCAGGAGCGTGTCTCAGTATTGGCCATCATAAAGAATGTCTGGCTTGAATTCTGTCTCTATTAATTCTTACTCAAATTGATTTTGTTACTTGGTTAGATTTATAGCCATTGCAGTTTTAACAATCTAGTTGCCTAGCTGTACCAGTGTGTTCTAGAGAAAATGTGAGACCATTCTGTCCAACAGCTAAATCTTGGCTCAAAGTGGATCATGTGACAGGATCCTAAGCACACCGGTAAATCAACCACTGAATGGCTGAAAAAAAAAAAATCAGTGTTTGAACTCATCTGAACCCCTTTAAGATATTGTGCCAGGACCTTTAGAGAGCTGGACATTAACAAGTGCCCTGAAACATCAATGAATTGAAGCAGAGTTTCCAGGCCAGAGTTTCTCCAAAGTGATGTAAGAGAACGATATATTCATACAGATGGAGATGTGGAAGTACAAAGGGGGGTGTTTGATAGTCTGTTAGAAGGTAGCCGACATGTATACAGAGGTAACAATTACCATCTGGTTACCTGCCACCTTGTTGCTATATTTTGTGCTGGAAAAGGGGTAAAAGCTAGTACTTGAGTAACACTGAAATGTAACTGACCTGTCTTGCTTTTACCCTGCACACTTTATGCTGCAAAGGAGAACATTTTTGCTTGTTAATAAATTGTTATTGACCTAAACTTGGAATTACACTTTTACTTTACAAAGGACCAAACTCCTGCACTCATGATCACAATTTCATTATTTTGTATCACAGTAATGGTTTTGGTGAGATCCCAATTTGATTGCCTCGGCTGTTGCCACAAGAGGCAAGCCTAATAGAACCCAAGTGTAGCCTGGAATTGAAAATGTCAGGAGAGACCACAACTGATCAATGCATTAGATTTTACTTTAATCATGTAAAATTGCAAGACACTTCCTGTATCTGACGCAGGAAGAAATTGCTTTGTGCCTTTAATCAAGTAAAATTACAACACACTTCCTGTGTCTAACACAGGAAGCAACTGCGTTGTGCCTTTCTGTTACAGATAACATTAAAATGAGTCTTAGCCAGATAACTAACCAGGCCACAGTATAGGAGAATTAATTTGAGTAAACCAGATCCTCCAAACAAGGTGCGTTTCCTTGAAGTGTGGCATCACAGTTCAACAGTTCATGACTTGCCTTAATCAGTTAGGCTACCTAAATTAAGTGTCATTTCCAGAAAGCTGTTTCTGTTAATCTCAAGATAACTACAAAATGAAGTTTTGATCTCGAGATAATGGGATTAAAAAGAGCAAGCACAGCCACTCTGTCTTTCTGTAGTCATGTGTTATTTGTCACAAGGTTAGATTTAACTACTGTGAGGATTGGATGAGGGTTACATATGTCCTTATGTGTAATACCATCAGATTGAAAGAGGGTGTACTTTCCTTTTCACATTGCTTTTATTGGGCCAAGTGAGTCATTTTGATTTCAGGTTGTCCTTTTAACTCTGAGCAGTGCTGACATTAAGACTAAGAAATGTCTCAGGAACACCTTTTCTTCAGTTTGTACCCCCCTGACACCGTGTCAGTAATATTTGAGGCACTGGGTGTCAAAAGCTTTTTTTCAGCCAATATCAGAGTTTAAAAGTATATGTGCCTCTTGCTTTTTCATTCTTCTTGAAGGCACAGGAAAATGACAGTACGAGAGGGACAGAATGATTATTTAATGTGAGCCTCATCCACATTGTTCTCTGATAGTGGCCTGTTTGTGGGGGCAGGGTGTATCACCGGCCTGTATCAAATTCAGGGTGCGCCTGGTTCAGTTTTTTTCCAGACTTGTGATTTAAAATTAACTGCAAAAAAAAAAAAAAAAAACTCTATTTCTTCACCACATTTTCAAGATAATTATGTCATCGGAGGATTGAGGCAAAATAATCAATGATGCAATTAATTGTGGATTCTCTGAGCTCACCAAAGACCATTGCTAGTGGTTGGCCAGAACTGCAGTTGTGACATCTAGTTTTAATACTAGATGTATTTTGCCCGCTGTGTGTTGGATGTCTTATCTGCTGTAAGTAAGTAACTTGTGTGAAAAAACGCTTTTTGTGATGGAGCCTTAGTTTCAAGTTGTTAATTTTGCGCGGTATTGCGTAAATCAATTCTGGCCCTAAATATGAATTTAAAAACTTTTTCGGGCGACAAACCGTTCGAATAATGTCAAATATACATTATAATCGTTGTTTCACGAAAACGAAGTCACGTCGAACACCACACAACACCGATAGTTTGTCTGTTTTTTCTTAGCTTATGTGCATGGATGTTCATCAAACTTTAGAGCGAAAATAACTGGCGCATAGATGGAACATATAATAGTCTCTCATCCAGACATCAAGGACTTAAACTGTTTTCTCGACAGACGGTCTGAAACTGGGTTTAATCGCGCAGACTGCACTCTTATGATTAACGCTGTTGCTCGATGTTTTTAAGAATGGCCTGCAGACAAATGATGCTATGCTAAAGATTCTCTTTCCAACCGCGTTGCATCATACAGCGAAAGAACCAACCGTCCCTTATGACGTAATCGGTATAAGTACTACAAAGCAAGCCGTTATATTTAGATAATTTTGTGAAGCTGTTTGGAATTATATGAATTACGCGAGATCTGGTTAAATAGAGAATTATTGAGTTAACATCATGGATCTTCTGGATCTGAAAGGCAAGATTCAGAAATGAAAACCTGCGGATGAAATCTTGTCATCAGCCAGCTAGACACGGAAGACCTACGATTAAGAGCCAAGTCATCCGAAACGGTAAGTAACCTGTAGCTATAACTACACTTTTTGTGTGTCCAACGCATGTGTAGCTGCTTGTATTTAAAAACTAGAATTGGCGAAACTGTCCATGGGAATTCTGAGGCAAATTTTCATTCAATGAAATTAACTTTAGCTTGTAGCCTAACGTGTACTATATATTCTTGCATGTGTCTTTGAAACTGTTTCCCTCGCGTCTACGTTGAGTAACGGTTTAGCGTTTTTTCATCTAGAAGTAATAGAAAGGCTAAAACTAAAACTTGTTTATTTTGAAAATTGTCCTAATTCACATTAATCACAGCTGGCAATGTAAGTATTTCACAAGGCTCCTATTAGGCAAACTTAATAGTAATTACAATATTCATTTATTAATGTAAAATGGGAATGACCAGATAATCAAGGGATCTCTCAGCTCCAGTCCGGGGGAACTGCAGTGTCTGCAGGCCTACATTATAGTTCTTTACCATCAGTATCTAATTTAGGCTTGAAAATGACATGTGTGGGTTCTTTGGTGGCCAAAGTTAAGCTGAGCACTTGAAATCAGTTTGAGTTTGAGACCCCCTAATTTGTGTAGCTGATATAGTTAAACGTTACAATTTCAGGATCTGGGGCAAAGCTGGGAAGAGCAGCAGTTCCCTGTAAGGAACATCACACAAGATGCTGGAGGCCTCCGTTAAAACGATGGCTGAGAAGGAGCTGGAGGCTAAAATGGCCAGCATACCTAAGGGAGATTTTGACCTGACATTACTGGTGTCATCCTCGTCCGACTCGATCTGAGTGTCCTCCTACAACTTCGGGGAGGGTGATGTCATGGCACCCGTGCCCACACCTGCCCTGGCACCTGCTCTGTCACCTACCTCAACACATTTGAGGAGATTTGACCAGATCTACCACCAAACCACCAAAAATTGCCCAAAAAGTAGGCAAAGTGAGGTCTGCACTCCGTTTTCCCAAGGCCCTGCCCCCTCTCCCAAAGCTGGTCCCCATCCCACCCTATCAGTCTAAGCCTATTCCCCACTTCAGCCTGTCGGACACCTGGCTGAGTCCGGATTCAGACTGCTCGTTCAGCTCCACCGTTTCGATGGGGAGCTTAGGGGAGGGCATCCAAATGTTCTAGAACTGGAATCGCCCCAGAGAGCCTCTGTACTACAAGTCACACCTGCAGCCGGTGGCGAGTGCCCAAGCCATGCTGGAGCGCCACAGGGCACGCCTGTGTGGAGAACAGAACTCCATACTGCCCCCGCAGGCAGGGACCGAAATAGACCAGGAGACCCGCAGCATGCGCCTGTGCAGGGACCAGCACAACAGGCTGCCCAGTCTGGCCAAGGCCAAAGCCAGGCTGGACTGCTACAAGGCGCGTCAGTCTAAAGAGGTGAGCTCAAGCCTGCCCCTCTGGCAGGATCTGGAATTGTCCCGGTGAGCCACAGTACGCCCCTGTCCCAGGAGCAGAACCCCGTTTTGTCCCGTCTGCTGAGGGCAAGACCCAAACGGAACACCCAGAGTTCGCCCCAGTCCCAGGAGCAAGCATCAAGCCTGCCCCCTTTGGCCATAACTAGAATTGCCCAGGAATTGCTGCTTAACCCTGACAACTGGTAGGCAACCTCTAATGCTAACCACTCTTATCCAAATAGAATAAACTGAAAATATATAAAAAGTATATTTTCAAGATGTACAAAATATTTCAGGATGTAAATGTCATTTACAAGTGCATAACACTGTCACAAACCAGCGTGACACCCCTGGGAGTGAGATGCGGCAGGTGCTGGGGAACACAAACTGAAATAACCAAAAAAGCAAAACCGAGCAGCAACTTTTCAGTTCCCTGCTCGTAGCTGGCCAGATCTACACCTGGCCAGCTCCTCCCAATTTTCAGTGTGCGGTTCACTTTTCCCTGTCTTGTTAAAAGAAACAAAACTGAAATTAAACGCAACTCAAATAAAGAAACTCGCTCTCCTGTGAACTCCCTGTCTCGGCCCCAAACTGTGGAGAGTAGCACACCTTTAAGCACCTGGGTTGATTAGCTAACGCAGCCCAGGGGTGTGTGCTCTCTCCACCAGCCAGTGCAACCAAGACCAATCTGCCTATATATATATATATATATATATATATATATATATATATATATATATATATATATATATATATATATATAAAAACCTTTATTTAAAAGGGGCCCTTTTGCGGGAGACGGGGCCTATGTGCAGTGTGTATCTTGCATATAACACAGGGCAGCACTGCCTGACCCAGACTATTTTTCCGGGTACAGTCTGGAAAACTCGAGCGAATCTTGTCAGCGCAAGAATTGTGCTGGTGTGAGATATTTAAAGGATCAGATTTGGCCAAATTTTGGAGCCCTGATAAACACCTGAATTCCTGATGAAAACCTTTGAAATTAGCTTCTGCTACAAGTGCATACTGCCAACCAAAAACTGGAACAATGAAACCCTTTGAATGAAAAAAAAAAAAACAATTCACGAATAAGGTCACTGCAATTTCTTTAGCCAGACTACTGTATAATGCGGGAGCTTGCAGCTGCTTACGTCCCTTTTCTTTGTGTTAAACAGAACGCAGGCGTGCAAAATATTGATGCCGCCATGGCGATGGCGGTGGAAGTAAATGAGCACGAGGAACGCGTGTTAGCCTGGATAAAGGCAAAGGATGAGGAGATGCTCCAAGAGAGGGAGGAGTGGAGGAGAGAGAAGGCAGCTCTGGAGGCCGAGGTCAGGGTGAGGGTGGTATCGGCAAGGCGGGAAGTGGACCAGATGGAGAAACAGAGGGAAGAGATGGAGAAGGGGATGTGTTTGGAGAGAGATCTGTGGGCTTGGGAGAGGCAGGAGAAAGAGAGTATGGAGCTGAAGGAGCATGAGATTCAGTCAGAGACAGAAAGGATACTGGAAAACTGGAATTGCCCCAGAGAGCCGCAGAACGCACCTGTACTACAAGTCACACCTGCAGCCGGTGGCGAGCGCCGAAATCATGCTGGAGCGCCACAGGGCAGGACTGTGTGGAGAACAGAACTCCATACTGCCCCCGCAGGCAGGGACCGAAATAGACCAGGAGACCCGCAGCATGCGCCTGTGCAGGGGCCAGCACAACAGACTGCCCAGTCTGGCCAAGGCCAAAGCCAGGCTGGAGTGCTACAAGGCGCATCAGTCTAAAGCGCTGAGCTCAAGCCTGCCCCCTCTGGCAGGATCCGTAATTGTCCCGGTGAGCTACAGCACGCCCCTGTCCCAGGAGCAGAACCCCGTTTTGTCCCGTCTGCTGAGAGGAAGACCCAAACGGAACACCCACAGTTTCTCCCCAGTCCCAGGAACAAGCATCAAGCCTGGCCCCTTTGGCAATAACTGGAATTGCCCAGGAGAACAACAGCCACATCCCAAAACCTCACACACTGAATGGAAGAGTGGGTTTTTTAGCCCAAGAAAGTTATCTTCAAAAGTAACGCCCTGTACCACTCCGGTGGAGAACTCAGGTGGGTCCATCCTACCTTGAATTTGTTAGGCTATATTTTTCAATGTGTTACTCTTTCAGGTCAAATCATCTCTTATTAGTAAAATAAACCATCTATCATTCTCCTCTATGTGGGGAGGGTGTTTCCCCCAGACAGGGCCACCAGTAAATGCATCTCTAAAATCGCATTTCGTTTTGCCTGGGGGAGCAATATGGAGAAGCTGAGTCGCTCAAAGACGATAAGAATGGGGGCAGGGGGTCCCTGGGAAGAGCTCAGTATCTCAGGCTGTCGATTGGGGAGATTATTATGGTGCAGCTTGATATCTGGAGCCTGATCTTTCTTCATGAGAATCCAGCGTTGGGGACTATTAGGTTATTCTGACTGTACCTCACCATGCATTGACGGGCGGAACTCAATCCGCAGACTGGCTCAACATCACTCCGAAATACTGGCCCCGGAACTGCATAACATCTGCCTGGTGGTCATACAGGAGGCAAGACCTGGAACCCCCCCACCCTCGCAGCCCTGCAACAAAGCCAGCATGCATTCAAAAATATTTTTAAAAATCAGCATGAGAAGAAAAAAGACTGCATGGGGCTCGTCGGGGCAAGGCATGTAACCTTGTGAAGAAAAGACAAAAGGGGGGCACTCCCAAGCAGCCCATCAACTCACAGAGCACTCCTGACAGGCAAACCGTCCACCTGCACCTGTCGAATGCCAAAAACGGATCGGAGAGCCTCAGGACCCCCCAACAGGTCCATACCCCAAAACCGCCTCAGATGGATGGACCTGTCAAAGGGGGCTGTCCCATTTCGGCACTGGGACACACGTGTCAGGTCAGTCTAAACATTCTCAAGAAGATTTCTTGTCTTTGTGATCTTAACTTTTCTTATTAAAAAGGTGAAGAATCTAATTACCATCTTTTCTTCTTGGCCAGATAAGTATTCAAGTGTTGCCATGGTTTGTATTAATTTAAAATATTAATTAAAATTTATTTTTATAGTGCATTTTACCGTTAAACTGTCACAAAGACACTTTACAAAGCAGCAGAAAAAGAGCAGGAACACTGAGAAATATTGACTGTGACTCAGTAGTTGACTGAGTTGTAGGTGTTGTGCTTCCACCTGGACGTTTAAAAGTCTTGGATAAAGGCGGGTTGGAGGTGTTTTGGTCACTCTTGAGTTTTTACCGTGATGTCATTCTGACTGGGCGTGTATTCCCCTTTGTAACCCTCGTATACTGTCCCAGGGTCACCAAAGGCACAACAGGTACCAGGAGCAGCGGGGCCCCATTCCTCCCCGAACCCCAAAAGTCAGCGTGCTCCTGGATAAAACCTCCTAGCACCTCAACTCAGGTGGGTGGAGGCTGTTAAGAGACTTTATTGCTATTGGTTTCTCTGAATATCTTAGGCTGTCAGTCAAAACTGGAAAGTCTATGATAAACAGTGCACAGGAGGATGTTTCTCTCATTTCTGTTTCCCTTTGTTGTACAGGGAGAAGACCTGGCCCACATTCATAGACTGGTCATCCTACAGGAGGTATGGCTCTTGCCCCCCAGCTGTATCTACTGCTCTCTATGGTTCAAGTTGTGAAATTGAGTTGTGTAAGTCCTGCTTATACATGTTAACATCAGTGGCAGGGTCTCTAGATTCAGTCCCCCAGATTACACCCTAACTAGTGTACCACTGACAAGCACATTGCTGCAGCACAAAATCACCAAATGAGTCCCTCTGTAGACTGACCAACAACTCTCAGATTTTGCATCCAATGGCCAAATGTCTGTTATTATCTCAATACCAGTAAGTACTTTGAATATGATGCAATACACTTTGTGCTAGAAGATCAGTCGTGATCAGAATGACTTTACATACATTTTCCTCACAGGAAGCGGGGTGACAACAACGGGCTTGGCTCCATTGAACAGAGGGCCATTGAAGCTCGAAGCAGCCATGAAGATGGAGTTAATCGCACAGAATGTTTTGGCTCCAGAAATCAGACGCGAACACAACAGACAGAGGTAGGGCCATTCTGGGCCTGTGGTGGCTTGGTAAAGTGGATACTGTATAAGGATCCTGTCTGTTGTATAATATCTTTGTAGCAATGCATTGTGGGTATTACAATACACACTTCTGTTTCATGTCAGAGAGCTTTGAGGGAGACGTGAAGACATCTTTTCCTTATGCTGAATTAATTTTCTTCGCGAAATGACTCAGTGATGCTCAACCTAAACCCTGATCAGAAGGACGAAGCTCAACGGAGAGAGAAGAATACAAACTACTTTCAGACTGCATGACATCTGACCTTCAAAAAAAAAAATAGTTCGGTCATTGTTCAGATTTATCGAACAAAAAAGCTTTGTACAACAGAAGATTAATTGACTTTACCAATGCACTGGGGAAAAATGGCTGTAATGTAAAAAAAAAAAAAAAAAATGCATACACAATAAAAATTTGTATGGAAAGTCCTTGAGGTAGATTCTAACTACTGAAAATAGTTTAGAAATTTTGTTTTTTAGAGAAAGTGAGTTAACTCAGTAATCCTCGGGGTGTCTGGTGGTGTAGCCTGTAGAGCACTGTCCACATGCTCATTACGAGCCGTGACTTTGGCGGTTCGAGTCTCTCCCTCTCTCTTCCCCTGTTCTTCCTGTTTCTCTACACTGTTCTGTCCAATAAAGCTGAAAAGCCCAAAAAAATATAAATAAAAAAACCTCAATAATCCTGGTTTGTGAAACTGGGCCTAGAATAGAATACCAAACAAGGAAAAACAGAAAATAGCAGCACCAGCACTACGGAGGCGCTACCGTACGATTTTCCCGCGCTAAGGGGTGCGATTAGTGTAAAGATCGTTATAACACGGTCTAATAATTGTTCCCATCTATATGGGCTCATTCATGTTGCTAAAATTCTATTTTCAATATCTCAATCTTCGATTTATATTTTCCTTGCACCGTTCTTAGAGCGTATATCGAAACTGGAGAGGCAGGAGTCCTCAGCGGTTGCCGAAACCAATATGGCTTCCAAGGCACTGCAACTCTCGATTTCTACATAGGCTATAATGGGGAAAATCCTCCCTGAAATGTTTAAAATATTAATTGGTTATTAGTTATTGGTATGTTCGTATATTTAGGTGTCCTGTCAAGACTTTATCTACATTGTGGTATAAAGCATTTGAGTTTTACGAATGGGTGTTCTTTGTTATTAATTAAGGTGAAAAGGAGACGTGCCATCTCCAGCAGATAGAATAGTATTCCATAGCCAGATAACCTGCTGCTAGCGTGTTTTTTCTGAAAAAACGAGGGAAAACTCGTTTGAACAACAATATTTTTTACATATATATATATTATTTAATCCTAAATCGTGTCTACAGTATGGTATAAAGGATATACCACAGTAACCACCCTTTTTTAGGGTGAAAATGGGGACATGAGCTTGGTGGATTCCAGTCCCCAACTGCAATGCAATTTTGAAGCCATGAGGCCGCTGTTTGAAACCGAGTCGTTTTGAGAGTAGTTTTCATTAAATGACGCATCCCATAACAATACATACCAGTAAATACGTACAGTATATTAGTCTTACTGTACAAATACCACAAAATATTGGTTCATGTTGAAGGAAAACAGATAACCCCACCATAACAGTCGCACAGGTGATGAAGCGTTTCCCTCCAACGACATTTTCCCTCCAACGACAGTTATTACATGCGGAGGAAAGCGGCTAATTTTTAAAATCGTATTACAGGGAACAACAGTTATATTCTGACAAACTGGCGATTTATATGTTATTTTATTGTACTGTAGCATTTACATTATGAATTTAGAATAAATCGTCTAAATGTTTTCCGAAAGATCGCCAGAACAGATTTGACTTCCCTACTGATGAATACAGTCTAGCCTACAATGAACACGACCGTTAAGTAATTTGAACTTCCATGGTTACTGAACTGCGTATGGATCGCAGAACTGTGTAAAACTGTGCTGAGCTGCCGATCAGAAATAGGCTACTCGGACGCTCTCGTCGCTAATGTTAACATTACTAATTCCCTCTGGAATGACTGGACAACTACACGAACGTAACTGACATTCGGTTAAGTAGGTTATGTAGCCAGTTAGCTCCTTATAATTGCATGTTATGTGGTGTATTCGGTTTGTTTCCAAAATATAAAATAGCGAATCATTTCAGATATAAACAGCTATATTAGCAAGTTAGCAAGCTCCTATGACTTTTGTGCTGTCACCAAGCTCAGATAGGCTATTAAATTAGGCGAATGTAAAAGAGTATTTTTGCTTATACAGTTTCCTTCCTACAGTTTGTTTGGTGGGCATGGGGGGGTAAGCGCTAACAGCATCCTGTAAAACCAGGGGGTCTCAAATTCAAATGCTATATTGGCATGACATTTAAAAATACATATTGACAAAGCGTAGTGATAACAAGAATCAACCATAGTAAGAATTTAAAAAAAATAAAAAATAACCGCATAAATGACAGTAACATAACATTTATTATCTATTAAATTAACTACTATATAGACTACTATTTCTGTAATATACTATGCTCTATTCATTTTTTAAAAAGTATGTTCTCAATATAATAATAATAATTATATATATATATACATATATTATGCTTGTTATATGTTTACCCTCTGTCCCTCAGGTTGTGACAGGCAAAAACATATTTAGCGAGTGAGGTTGTCGGTCCTTCTAATAGGACTCGCAGCTTTTGATCATGTGAGGGAGCGAAATTTGTTTTGGGATTTTGAATCTTATTAAAATGTGTTTTTTCTTGTCTGAATATTTTTTACAATTTAGCAGGAAGTGCATCTCTGTCTCTACGTCTCCTGTCTTGCAGTGACCACGTTTCCTCTCTCTCACTCAAAACGATTAATTCTGCTTCAGAGTACCCTTCTGTCAAAATGCTTCACATTGTAAAGGGGTCTTCAGCGATGGGGCCCCGCCAAGCCAATTCTCCCATAGGAATTATTAGCATAGATGAACCCCACTGGTGTACCCCTCACAATGTGATGCATGGTAGCGGGATGGCGACAGTTCTACAGCGCTGGGCTCTTTTGATGTTTCAGGACCATCTAGATTATTCTCACATGAGTATTTGAAGTCTTTTTTTTTTCACCCGAAAAGTTATAACTTCAGTTTGTTTTGTTGCTACATCACATCACTCTTTATCTGTATTAGGACTTGCGAGTCAGTTAAAAAATTATTGACTTTGTCAACTCCAGAATGTCTATGGTGATGCACAGTGGCACTAGGGTGAGGGTTTTAGGCTATTTTGCTCTCAGTGGCTCAATATGGTCCACTTATAGTAATATATCCATTTAGTCAATCATGTAGCTCACACTCTGAATAAAAATATCAATCATTAATGGCTAAGAATTGCATATAGATGCATTCAAATGCAAGAGGCTGTATACCCATCCTTTATAAATGACAATAAAATGTATATAAACTCAGTAAATAACTGAAAATGTAACTTTTTTCCAAATGAAATTTTTTTTTTTTTAAAGCAAAAGAGCATGTTTTTTTTTTTTTGTTAACCTTGCACAGCCTATTTGCTCAACTTTAGCGATGATGACAATAATTGAGTTTGCTGTATGTGATGGTCAAATATCTTATTGATTCAGAATTTTCCATTGATACGGACAAACACTCAAATCCAAAATGTGGAGAAATGCCGAATAATGGAAAGCGATCATAAAGAGAAGCACAGCCTGCTATGCTACCAAGTAATTTGTTACAAAAAAGCATTTATACACATTGTCTTCTTCAGGGTGTAAGGTGTGCAAATGCTGAGGTCAGGGGTCTGCAACATCATTAAGAAGAAAGGGAGCACTGGTGAGCTCTAATTATGAAGGAGCTGGTAGGCCAAGGAAGACCTGAGTACAAAGCCAAAAGAACAAAATATTGTACCACTGTCCAAATACTTACGGACTGCACTGTACATAGCCTATATAGGCTATATGTGTGTGTATTCAAACTCAGAAATTGTAATGACATTACCATCCATTAGTCAAAATCTTAGGTTTGGAAAAGGGCATGGTTAAGTGTACACGATTCGTACAACAGGTCAGGCCCACTCGTAAATTTTGTTTGTACCTACAATTCTAAACACGAGAAAATTGGTGATTGCGGCAATTTCTCTTAAATCGCTTGTACAAATCTGTTCGCACGAGTGGTTCTTGCATGAGGCCCATTGTTCTTACTGGAATACTCATAGAGAAAGTGTGTCTCCCCAGGAGAGGAGACCTTAACCATTTATTACAAAAGGAGACCTATAGGATTTCAGAAGTGAGAACACTGACCCCCTAATGGGTTAAATATGGACCTTGACTTTTCACCATTTCTGTAATTATTTGACGCATGTTCATTTGGCTATATTTATGCAATTGAAATGATAAATAATTATAACATGTATAAATGAAATGGTTTTCTCTTTATGATTCAGAATTTGCCAGAAAAAAACTGGTTCTGCAGCTTCATTTTCACAGCACTGTGTGCCTAATATTACTGATTTTAAAGCACTCTGCAGCTCTGCTGCTTTTATTTACAAAGGTGAATATAGCCTGTCATCATTATCATCGGCGATCACTCGAAGTCGAGTATGATGGTCCTCCAGGGGGGTCCGTATTGTGGGTCTTCAAATGGCTGAAGAGGCCAATTCTGGAACCACAAACTTTCTTGCAGTGTGGGCATTGATGTGAGGTGCTGGAAGTGGAATGTGGGAGAGCCTTTTTGGTGGGGACTCTCTCCTTTCTCTGCTGCTGCTTGACTCTGGCAGCCTGTCGGAGATCGTCTTCATGGAATGTGGCTCCTTCATGTAAACTGTTTCTCCATGTGGAATTTTTTGAGGTTTGATCCTGATGTATACCCTGTACACTTTATACTGTGTGTGGACCTGATATTTTCACATGATCCCATTGACTGATACCAATTTATAATGGCAATCTTGTCATGTTATAATACAGTGCTGTGAAAATTGATTTGCCCCCTTCCTTATTTCGTCTATTATTGCATATTTGATAATGGACAATGGCACAAATAATTTTATTGGGACAGTGACACATTTGCGGTTGCACTTGCATTTGCACTTTTAGAAGCAGTAACTGCAACCATGTGCTGCATGGTAGGTTTTTGAACATGAAGCATATGGTTGCAGTTACTGCTACTAAAAGTATATTCGATTTTGCCTAAGGATCTTTGTCACACCATTCAGTGTGACAAATATGCAATAATACGGGAAATCAGGAATGCAAACTATTTGCAACCAAGTACTAAATAAGAAGACTGTATGTGACGTTGTTACTTTGTCCACTTACTTATGATCCCCTAAGATGGCCGTCTGCACGTTAACCTTATATTCATTTCATTTCAAATACAATGTGATGGAGTACAGAAGAAACAAAAGAAAAACACAAAAGATAATGTGTCACTGTTCAAATTCATTGTTTGTACCATTGTCCATTATCCTTTGTTAAATTAAATTATAATTTTATGTACTTACTAATTTTTCTCTCATATTTAATTCTTAATTTAAGTTTGTGCACTCTCAAACGATGTGGCTGCAATCTCTTTATGATGCTGTAACATCCCTCAATAGGACATTGTTGCGGTCTGTGGTAGTCCTTGCTTGCCGGCTTGCCTTTTTTTGTTTCCGCTCGTTAGGTCTTCCTGAGGTGAAATTGTTGGACTGCTGCTTTGGCCTTGGCTGGGTCCCAGTTTTGGCTGAGCTTTAGGTGTCATGGCAAATGAATTACTTCAGCCTCACATCCCTCCAGTGGGCACTTCTTCTTTGGCCTGCCTCCCTCCTTGCTGCTCTCCAGCACCATGTGCACTACCTCCTCTGTTCTGAAGTTTATTGCTTTAGTCTTTACCTTCCTGCTCACTTTCCAGTGATTTAGAAATGGCACTTGAGTCTTCGCTGGACACCAGCTGTGGGTCAAAGAGCTCCCCCTGTACTCCTACTGTAGCTAGAATCCACTTCTGAGCTGTGTATCCTTCCATTAATTCTAAAAGAAGTATGTACAGGGTCAAATCAAGATGCATAATCCAGATGCTACAACACAATGACTTTGTCTACTTGAATTAATTAATTTGCTAATATCTATGCAACCATTAAATCGGTGGTTTTCAAACTCGGTCCTAGGAATCCGTGCATATGCTGATTTTTGTTCCAACCACAACTGCAATCCCACTGCTGTCAATTTAATTATATGAAGAGAGGACATTTTTTTTAACTGATCAAATGAAAGACTGAGGCAAATCAACTGCTAATTGGTTAAAGTGTGTACACATGGTCATTAAAACTAACCATTTGATTGATAATGAAGAATTCAAAGACACAGAATAATGAAGAATGCAAAGACACAGAAAATGATAACAAGTCAAACCAGAAGTTATAAGTTAAAAAGAAGGTGCCAATGTTTTGGAGGGGCCCCCAAATGATTCTTTGCCTAGGTCCTCCAAAAGTCTAGGCACGGCTACGAATGTTCTATAGAACTGGTATATGATCTATGTTACCCGCTGTGTGTTGGATGTCTTACAACTGCAATAAGTAATTGTGTGCAAGAATGCTTTTTGTAATGGAGCCTGCGTTTCAAATGGTTAATTTTGCGTGGTATTGAGTAGGTCGATGCTGACAATAAATATAAATTTAAAAACATTTCCGGGCTGTGTGTTCTTGTTGTACCAGTAGGTGTCCCCATACTTGTGTATGTAATTATGCAGTTCGTGCAGTATAGATAGACAGGAGATCTTATGGTGTGACTTTCTGTAGAGTTGATAAGATTTGAGCATCATTACTGTACCTAATGGCGACTGCTGTTTAATTTATTAAATCCCTAACGATCTCACCCTAAGTGTGTTCTTTACATATCTGAATACACTATATATCGTTTCACAAAAGCCAAATCACGTCGAACACCACACAACACTGATAGTTTGTATTTGTTAGTCTACTTTTCATTCTTTCTCAGCTTATGTGCATGTGAATGTACATCACACTAGGGCGAAAATAACGGTGACACGTAGATGGGACACACTGAAGTTTCGCACACTTGGCCGGGACCTGACATAAAACACAAAGTTAAAAAGTTACATAACACAGTAGACAAACATGTTGCAGACACCATTGGATTGTGGATGACATCCATGAGCAAATACAAGCCAAGACGTTTCCTTGTTATTGCTGGGCTATCTACAGTTGAGGCCAAAAGTTTGTAGGCTAAAGACATTCAAACTCAATTTTTCGCCACTCCACACATTTCACGTTACCATACATTTCCTGTGTTAAGTCAATTAGGGTACCTACTTTATTTCCATAAGAGGTAATTTCAAAATAATAGCTAAGAGACAGGTTTATTTAAGCTTTTATGTACTATATCTGATTTTCAGTGGGTCAAAAGTTTACATACACTGTTAGTATTTTGTGACATTGCCTTCTAATTGCTTAACTTGAATTAAACGCTTGGGGTAGCTTTCCACCAGCTTCTCACAATACTTTGCCAGAATTTTTGCCCATTCCTGCTGACAGAACTGGTGTAACTTAGTCAGGTTTGTGGGTCCTTGCTCAGACACGCTTTTTCATTTCAGTCCACAAATTTTTAATGGGATTCAGGTCAGGCCTTTTTGATAGCCACTCCAATACTTTCACTTTGTTGTCTTTAAGTAATTTTGTTACAACTCTGGAGGTATGCTTAGGATCATTGTCCTGATGGAAGACCCAGTTGCGACAAAATTTTAACTTTCTAGCTGATGTCTTGAGGTGTTGCTTCAGTATTTCTAGATAATCCTCCTTTCTCATCGTGCCATTTATTTTCTGAAGTGCACCAGTCCCTTTTCCAGAAAAACACCCTCACAACATGATGCTGCCACCCCCATGTTTCACAGTTGGGATGGTGTTCTTCGGATTAAAAGTCTCACCCTTTTTCCTCCATACGTAGCGCTGATCATTATGGCCAAACAGTTCAATTTTTGTTTTTCTTCTGACCAGAGAACACTCCTCCAAAAAGCTAAGTCTTCTTCCTGGTGATCACCTGCAAACTTCATTCTGGCTTTTTCATGCCGGTTTTGGAGTAGGGGCTTCATCCTTGCCTGACAGCCTTTCAGGCCATGGCGATGTAGGATTCTCTTAATGGTGGATGTAGGTACTTTGGTACCTCCAAATCCTTCACCAGTTCCTTTGTTGATGTCTTGGGGTTCAGTTGAACCTTTCAGACCAAAGTTCATTCAGCCCTGGGAGTTAATTTGTGCCTCCTTCCGGAACGATGCAGTGTCTGTGTGGTCCCAAGATTTTTATATTTGCATACAATTGTTTGTACAGATGCTCATGATACCTTCAGTTGTTTGGAAATGGCTCCTAAGGAGGAACTGGACTTGTGGAAGTCCACAATTTTTTTTCTGAGGTCTTGGCTAAATTGCTTGGATTATCCCATGGTATCAAGGGCAAGAAGGCAGTGGCACTAAAGGTAGGGACCTTAAACAGGCACAATTGCCAATTAACTCCTAATTCTGACAGTTGGCCAATCTGAAGCTTCTAAAAATTCAATACATCAATTTCTGGAATCTTCCAGACTGTTTAAAGAGACAGTCAACTTGGTGTAAACTTTTGACCCACTGGAATGCTGATGTAGTCAATTAAAGCTGAAATAAATCTTTCTCTAATCGATTTTTTTTTAATATTACCTCTGATGTGAACAAAGTAGATGCCCTAATTGACTTGCCAAAAGAAATGTGTGGTAGCGGTAACATGAAATGTGCGGAGTTGTGAAAAACTCCGTTTGAATATCTTTAGCCTAGGTGTATGTAAACTTTTGCCCTCAACTGTAATGCATAAATCGCATAGTACCTTTTTGCTCGGTCAAATCACAGAAGTAATCGAAAAGTGACTTGATGAAGGGATTGGGACAGTTTATTCGCGTAGGCTAGCATAGTAGCCAGTCCCTGTTTTCAGCCAATAAAATATCAGCAATGTGGACTTCCAAAATCTCTTCGTCTCTCCATTTTCGTAGGTTTCTGCATTGATTTGGTAAACTCAGCATTATCGTTTCTGCAGCAATCAAGAGTCAACATGTCTTGTTCTGTTTGTGTAATCTATAGTTATGATACAAAATCATCATACAGTCTTCACAAATTAAATGGTAGCCGAAATGCAAACACGCCCATGCGAAGAAGACAGGAGTCATTTTCCTTGTTTTGTTTGAAATGCTGTCTCCACCTTTATATCACATAATAGCCAATATGGAAAAATATTTCTATAAAATATTTTAAAGAAAACGAAAAATCACGTAAAATGTACAATTCAGGTGAACAGACTAAATGTTTTTATTTGTTTGTTTTTTCATTCACCCTCACGGTGCGGCGTTGGAAGATCATTTTTGCGAGCCAATTCCTGTTAAGAATGCATGCAATCCTCAGATTTCAGTTTCACGTCAGATGGGGCAGGCATAAGCATTCAAAGGCAGTTCTAATATTTAAAGCAGTGGTTCCCAATCTCGGACCGGCGACTCCTGCCCTGTATATGTTATGTTTCGTTCCAAGCACGGTTGCAGTCCCAGAATTTTAACCCGCTGGTTTCTTTATTAGGATTTTCCTAGAATTAAAATGTCTTAATTCGCAATTTCGCATTTATGGGGACGAGTTACCCCCTTGAGCCACATTGTCAGAAATAGCTATGCGTGGCATGCCATGAAGAATAAAAATGCCACGTTCATATTGTGCTATATTGCAACTGTTACATAAAAAGAGGTGGTTTTTACTTTTACAAATTGAAGGCTGAGGTGAATCAATCGGCTCCTAATTAAGTTGATTAACACGTGCTAAAGTTCTCTACCCATCGGTTAGTTTTAATTTGATCAATTTAAAAAAAAAATCTGTTTTTATGTAATTGTTTGCAATACAGCACAATAAGCACAACATGGACATGGGATTTTTATTCTTTATGGCATGTTTAACTATTTCCGATATAATGTGCCTTAAGATGGTAAATAATCTCCCTAAACATGAAAAGCACCTAGCCTACTACGAAATTTTAACAGCTTGTTAAAATTCTAGGATTGCAATTGCGGTTGGAACGAAAACCAGCATACACAGGGGTCCGCCAGGACCGAGGTTGAGAACCACTGATTCTAAAGCTTCAGTGCAAGAAGATTGGCAGCTCGTCACAGCCTCGTAGTGCAGCGATAAATTTATCTTTTATATTTCAAACTTAAAAACAATGTTTGGTTGTATCCTACTAAATAGTTTAGGATGTGCAGTTAAGCTGACGTCTTGTTGCAAACTTAGTTTTATTGCTTTTTGAAGATTTAATGCAAAATGATTACGAATGCATTGTCAAGTGCGTGTTAATTTACTGTGTATAAAAAATAAAATACTCCGAAAAGAATGCAAAAAAAAGAAGCTGAAAATGGATTCCAGGACACCGTGTTTTTTTTCCTCTTTTTTTTCTTCTTTCTTTTTCTCGAGGACAGACAGTTCTCTGACGATCGTTCGCGGTAGTCACGTAGCCCAGGCATGTCGTTTCTAAACCAAGAGCAGCTTCAGCAAATCATAAAGCTTGAAAAGTCTGACATTTACACTGTCGCAGCTCATTGGTCAAAAGGAGCTATGCACATCATCCACAAGAGCCATATTATCTGCAGTGATGTGTCAATTGCTTCTCGGAGATTGGGCAAACAGAAATTAAGCACATTATATCTCATTTGATTGGCTCACAAAACTGGAACCCACCCTTGTTTACGTCTTTGAAGGGATAGAGAGAGCCGCTGAACAACAGATATCGAGAGGGACGTGAAATGAAGCGTGCGTTGTTCTGCCCAGTAAGCGGTAGATCCCAAATTATTTAGGAAAATATTTTACGCCGCGATTTCTGTTAGGCATAAGTGAGAATGTCTTGCCCAAAGTTAGCGAATCTGGGTCGAGCTTTGTGGCAGAGAAGTAACAAGACGCCACCTTTTCCGCGGTCTGTAAAGATCCAAGCCTTAGCATGTGGCAGTTTGGGTTCTGGTATGTCTGGCAATGAGGGAGGTAAATGTTGCAAAAGTGGACCGAACTGTGGCTCAACCCAAATCTCCGCTGCTGCAGCCTCCCCGTCCCAGTCTCCATCGCCACCCTCTCCAGCTCACAGACACCAAGTGGTGGGTAAGATGAGGAGCGAGGAGTCGCTGGGAGTGTCGGGACGGTCCTATTCATCCACCGCGCCCCAAGTTGACCCCAAGACCTACCTGTGGGCACGCTACAACGAAATGAAGCGCCTCGTGCACGGTTTGTTCTAATTTTTATATTTGAATGTTCCGAGTGTAACCCAGTTACTGAGTGATTTCATGAATATATTAACACATGGCATATACTGCATTTCAGCGCCGGCACACGATGTTCCTTTTTAAGTTAGCTGAAGTTGTGTTGCTGTACATTGAGTTTCTGTTGTAGTTATAGGTTAATCTCAGCTGTTGCATTTTATGTAGTCATTTATTGATTTAGATTGCAAAACTTGACAAAGAAATCGTTTCTCAAGCGATGGATCGATGCCTTAATTTTTAAACGTAGTCTATATGTTATGCGAATGCGCATTGAACTTAAACATGTTTTTATTCGTGCTTACAAGTAAATAAAGTAATCAACTATAAATATAACGTCATACGACGGGAGCGGAACGTTCTCTACTAATAGGCTAAACTTGAAATGGCAACCGTCTCGCATTGCATACAAATTTTCCAAATTTATAATAATAATGATAAGCTTTATTTATATAGCACCTTTCATACATAAAATGTAGCTCAAAGTACTTTACATTCAGCACTAAGATCAAAGCAATTACAATGAATTGAAAAGATAAAAATACAGAATACAGAAATAAAATTTTAAAAAAAATAAAATGATCAGTCAAAATGCAGACAAAGAAATCAGTAAAAAACAAAAATAAAAACATCATAAAAACATGGAGAAAGTAATACCATACAAATTTGTGAACGAACAATAAATATTTAATTAATTCAATGTGAAACTGGTTGCATTCCCTGAACTGTTGATATGAATTGCGTGTTGGTGATATTAAAACTCAGAGCCCAGTGTAGTTTGTTGCTAAAAAAAGGTCGGAACTCAACAGTGTCTGTGTGGTTGACGTAAGTTCAGCCTGTGAATGTTCCAGTCTCCTGAAACGTCTTGACCTGGACATTCAGCTTGTGGTTGCGGTTGTGTGTTTCTGTGTCAGTGATGCCATACCGTGTCTTGGGGGTTAAGCCTCGCCTCTGAAACGGCTTCTTTGTTGAGATGTGCGAACATCGTGCAGACAACGTGGATCTGTTTACTTCCTGTGTCTCAGTACACACAGTACTGAAACATGTTTCTCAAAAGGCACTCGCACGTTCTCTCGGTATCTTGGTAGCACTGACCAAACCTGAGCCAAATTATTTATTTTGTACCATTTAGATACATTTCTTTAAGATTACTCAAAATTTTAATGAAGCATCTGTTTTCACCTGGTTTCAGAAGCATCTGTTTTCACCTGGTTTCAGAAACACAATTCTATCTTGTAATTGTGTGTTTTAGGTTTTTGGAAACATTGTGTTTTGAAAATGTTTGTTGAAAGATCTCTGGCCCCGTGTTTTAAAATTTCACCAGCATTTCACAAGTTAAAAGTATTCAAATGCACGTTTGATCCAGAGCTGGCACTGAAAAACTCCCCTGTCAGCACATTCAGCTCCTAATGCAGCTCTAGCACACTGCTCTCTCTATGTTCACTCCCTGCTCTAGCACACTGCTCGCGCTATGCTCACTCCCTGCTCTAGCACACTGCTCGCGCTATGTTCACTCCCTGCTCTAGCACACTGCTCACTCTGTGCTCACTCCCTGCTCTAGCACACTGCTCTCTCTATGCTCACTCCCTGCTCTAGCACACTGCTCGCGCTATGTTCACTCCCTGCTCTAGCACACTGCTCTCTCTATGCTCACTCCCTGCTCTAGGACACTGCTGGCTCTATGCCCACTTCCTGCTCTAGCACACTGCTTGCTCTATGCCCACTTCCTGCTCTAGCACACTGCTTGCTCTATGCTCACTCCCTGCTCTAGCACACTGCTGGCTCTATGCTCACTCCCTGCTCTAGCACACTGCTCACTCTATGCTCACTCCCTGCTCTAGTACACTGCTCGCTCTATGCTCACTCCCTGCTCTAGCACACTGCTCTCTCCCTGCTCACTGGACAGGAGGGAGGACTGAGAGCTGGTCAGTTTTCTGGAGAACCTGGTTCTGTGCCACGTGTGGGCTGGTGCTGTGGAGATGGTACATGGGCTCTCGCTGGTGGTTTGAAAATATTTCAGATCGTCTGTATTTACGAGACTTTACACAGAAATTACAGGGAAAAGCTCTCTCAGCTGTGTGAGACAGAGAGAGAGAGACTGTGGTCCAACAAACTGAAACTTCTGTGTGCATGTGTGTGCACGTCTGTGTGTGTGTGTGAGACAGAGAGAGAGACTGGTCCAACAAACTTAAACTTCTTTGTGCACGTCCACGCGAGTGTGTATGTGTGCGTGCGTGCGTGCACGTGTGCATATGTCTATGTATCTGTGTGTGTGTCTTACAGAGAGTGACTATGGTCCAACAAATTTAAGCTTTGTCTGTGTGTGTGTGTGTGTGTGTGTCAGAGAGAGAGAGAGATTGTGTGTCCTTTTTTCTTCCCTCTATCTCACCCCTCCTGTCTGTCTCCGCTCTGTTTGTCCTGTCCTGCCTCTGGTACAGAGCGTGTTGGAAACGCAGTGAGTCATGCTTTCCTGTGCTGACTGGCAGTTTCTCTCGGGCCTCTGTGCGGACCAGCAGGTTTCAGCTCTGACTCTCCTGCCTCGTCACACTCTCCCGTCTTCGTTCTGAATCTGAATCTGATCTGAGTCTGAATCTGATCTGAGTCTGAATCTGTACCACCAAGGAATGAAGTCTAGCAGGCAGCTAATCCTCCGCGAGTCATCCTCCCAGCTGGACAGACTTGTCTGGGCAATTAAGTCTCCGGTTTACATACACTGATGTAAACAGTGAGCTGTGCAGTGATTTCAGTGATAAACGCACTCAGTACATCATCTTTATAGCACGGACTGGAGTAGCTGAGTTGCGCGTTTGTGTTTATATTCCTAACGCAGTTAAGATTCATCGTTTGATTCGGAGATGAAGGCGAGTACAAACAGAAGCTGTGTAAAATGGACGAGAGGAGCGGGGGAAACAAATAAAACTTTCGCTGATGGCTGTAAACCTTGAAACCGGCGAGGCCATACTGAGGCCTGTTCAAACGTTGGAAAAACAGGGTCCTGAGCCATGGAGTTCAGAAGGCAGAGCAGGAGCAGCCAGGGGAGCAGACAACTGGGGGAGCAGCCAGGGGAACAGACAGAGCAGGCAGAAAGGGGAGCAGCCAGCCAGGGCAACAGCCAGACAGGGGAGTAGCCAGGGGAACAGCCAGACAGGGGAACAAACATTGGGCGTGGCACACAGAACAGCCTTCCGGTCTGAGTGCGGCGGGATGTGGGTCTGGTAGTGCGCCCTCAGGCCTTCAGCGAGGGCTCAAACTGTCGTCACGTGCCATGACGTCGTCGTCGGGCGGGAGGAGCCGGGCGCTGGTGGAATGCAGCATTTCTGCGACACGCCTTATAATCACTGTCACTGAAGCGCTGCCAGCCTCACTCATGGGCTCGTAGGGATGGACAAGCACTGTACGTCCATTACTAGGGGTTATTTCTTGAGGGGGGGGGGGTGTCTTCGTGTTTTTTGACTAGAAAAAAACACCATATTTCCTTTGTGCAGGTTGAATTTGAGAGCTCATTTTGGAAACTGCGACGGCCATGTTTTGGAAAGCGCCCTTATGACCGGACACGTGGCTTTTCCAGCCTCCGGTGAGGGCTTCATAATGCAGGGCCAGCTATTACACCGACTTCCTGTGCTCCGTGGCCAACTTCCTGTGATGAGCCGTTGTAAAGGTCCCCAAGAAGAACGCAGGCCCGGGGCGCTGCTTTGTCTTTGGTCTCTGTGGGGCCGTGGCCGCTGGAGCTTGGCCCGGCAGCTAATCACTGCTGGCTACGAAGAGGGACAACAGCTCATGAGACTCTGGAAGATAAAAGAAACCGTGTTGGATTAGTGAAAGGGCACAGGCCTGGCGTTCGTTATGGAAACTGAAAAAAATGAGGAACAAGCGGTTGGTTGTGTAAGAGTAATGGCAGCCCGATGCGTAAACACAGTCGGACGCTGGGCCTGCCACCAGCGCGTGGACTCTGCCTGGACGGGCTCTATGTGTGGCCCTCTGAATGGGCATCTGCATCGCTAAATGTTGAGCTGCACGGAAGCGTTCAGTAAAGCACTTCAGTGATGTCCTATATTCATATTCACAACTCTTATAATGACCTTTCCCTGCGTACTGTATGCACCAAACGTACTATATCGTACTATATGCACCAAACGTACTATATCGTACTATATACACCAAACGTACTATATCGTACTATATACACCAAACGTACTATATCATACTATATACACCAAATGTACTATAGCATACTATATACACCGAACGTACTATATCGTACTATATACACCAAACGTACTATATCGTACTATATACACCAAACATACTATATCGTACTATATACACCAAACATACTATATCGTACTATATACCCTAAACGTACTATATCGTACTATATACCCCAAACGTGCTATATCGTACTGCATACACCAAACGTAACTGAGTATAATATCATGGGTATTGCAAAACAATTAATGATATTAAAAAGGGAAAAATGTATATATAAACTTTTGTTGTTTCTCGGAGCCATTTTAATCTGTAAAAATGTATTCAGAACAGTTCTCTACTTGACCACGAGTGGGAGCGACATTATGTGACCTTCAGGAATTTGAAATGAAGGATACAAGCCAAAAAAAGGGAAACTGTTTTCTTTGCAAGAATACCCTCGTTTTATGTAGAAATTCACTCGGACAAAGAAATACATGTTCAAGCTGATTATGAAGTGCCCAACAGTACGATGCATGAATGCTCAATTATGTAGCTATTGACTTATACATACAAGAAGGTGTGATGATTAATTGTTTAACACAAATGCTTATTATTTCTTTGTTTTCGTTTTATGTTGATATTACATTTATTATGTCATAAAGCGAAACTGTTGCAAAATATTGCATTCATTGTCAAAATCTGATCATGAATATACATAATTAGTCCCCCGAAATGGCCACATTAATCTACCTCATATGTGTACAAAAACTGTGTATTTCTACTATTATCCCACAGCTGCACTGTCAAGTGGATCCATCAACCAAAACGTCCATTGTTGTAGCCCTGCGGCATGGGCTAATGGCTGGATTTGTAGCCATAATCAGAAGGATTCATGAAAACCTACTGACCTGGCTTACTGGACATGATATTGCTGGAGTCTTCAGACAGAATGTTTAGAACCCATAGTCACTAAACAGACTTTCCTGCTATGTTTTCAACTTCATATGATTTATCCGTCTCTGAATATCGCTCACCTACGCGCTCACTCATTGCTCTCCCTCCACCAGATCTGATTCCTCCCGGGGTCTGTAATTTGCTGAACCCCTCCACCATCTACGCCAACAACGAGGTGGACTTGGACAAAGTGGACATCTACGGCTTTGACTACGACTACACGCTGGCCCTGTACTCCGACGCCCTGGACGCCATGATCTACGACAAGGCGCGCGAGTTCCTGGTGGAGCATTACAAGGTGCGGTGCGCGCGGCGAGTCGAACCCTCGCGCACGTCACGGCAGGGAAGCCTGACCGCGATCGCGGTCTGAAACGCGAGCGTAAAAACATGAACCCGAACTCGACCGCGCTGACCCGAGCGCGGGATCTCTGCGGCGGAAGCTGCCGCGGGCTTTCCTGTTGCGTAACGTCGTAACTGACGGCGGTTTAAAAAGCTGCACTGTCAAACGCACTTTCGTTAACGCTAATGTTGCTAACGCACCAGTCCCACCTGGGAGGCGGGAAGGACCGAGCACTGTGCGCTCGTTTTCGTAATGAAGAAATGAATGGAACATCTTTCTCTCCCCTCTCTCTTTTTCTTCGTCTCCCTCCCTCCTGCCCTCCCTCTCTCCTCTCTCCACAGTACCCTCAGGGCATAATGAAGTACGACTACGTCCCAAACTTCGCGGCTCGTGGTCTTCATTACGATATCCAGAAGGTGAGCAGGTGTCCCTGTGGTCCGTGTGTTATGGGGTTCAGGTGTTCAGGGTTTGGGTTAGGGGCTAGTTTAGGGCTGCACACTCATCCGCTCGTGTGGTGGACTGGGTTAGCCACATCGACTGGCCCTGGATCGGGTTTTGATGAATATTTGTCTCGTAGGAGTGGCTACATTTCTTCAGCCTTGATATAGGGAAGCCCTTTTTTTTCCCGCAGTTTTGGTGTGAGGTCATGTGTTTACGTCAGACCTTTACTCTAGAGAACGTGTGTGGATTCTGTTGGGCAGCACGTTCTGTTAAGGCACGAGGGTGTGGGTCGCCGGGGGTGACGGGGCCTCATCGTGCGATCCCCCCCCGGTTGATCGAGCCCCCGCACGTTCAGATGTTTCGCTGTTTTCCTGCACGCGAAGCGTCTATCTCAGGCGAGCACGCAGCGACGGCGGTGTGATAAGGAGCAGGAGCTGACGTCATGTTCTGTCGAAGAGAGCGTCTGCTCCTCGGGCCCGAAGAGGTGGAGACAAGGTTTATTTGGGCGTTCCAAATTCAGAAGAAAATGGGGGAGGGAGAGAGGACTAAGCAAGAAAAGAAGGTTGTGTAATGGTGAAATGACTGTGGGGGGTGAATCATTAAGCCCTCGTTCCCATCAGCACTAGAGAGCAGTGCTGATGGGAACGAGAGTTCAGACGGTCATGTGACTTTTCGTCCTGCAGGGGCTGCTGATGAAGATCGATGCTTTCCATTACATCCAGCTGGGTACCGTTTACAGGTGAGCGTCTGTGTGCGTGTGTGTCTGTGTGCGTTTGTGTGTGTGTACGTGTGTGTGCGCATGCGTATGTGTGTGTGTGTGCGTGTGCATTTGTGTGTGTGCTAATGTGGAATTTTTAAGAGTTCAATTTATTCCGCCGTACTTTTGTAAGTAGAAAAATAAATGCAGGCACGTCTTCGTTTCAAAATAGGTCGTTTAATGTAGCAAAGGAACTAGTGGGTCTGTTACCCAAGTACAGATAAACACAGAACCAACAAATGACGGAGACAGTGAATACTTATACCCTGTTCCTTCAAGGAAACAAAGGGCCAAATGATTATCTTAAACACATCACGGGGAAAGGGGGGGGGGAGGTAATCAGACATTGGGGAGGGAAGAAACAAGGTGTGGGGGAGTTGGACTGAAGTAGGGGGTAGAGGATATCACACAATGGTACTGCATATCAAAGTGAGACAATTTGACTGGGCAAGGGGGTAGAGGATGTAGCACAAAGGGTGTGATTAAAAGGTTAATTTAACTGAGTGTGGTGGTAAACAATCAATGTTATCTGCAACTGGCCCACTACAATGTGAGACACCTCAGAAGGGTAAACTGTGGCTCCCATGTTTTCCAACATGTGCGTGTGTGCGTTTGTGTGCATACATGTGCGTGCATGCGTGTGTGTTGTGAGTGTGTGTGTGTGATGGGCAGTACACTCTGCACACACACTCTAAGCCATGCCGCTCAGTGTGTCCTCTGAAGAAACATTATCAGCTAAGCACCTGTTTCCACTAATCCTACTGGTGACCATAATTCCCCATATATAATTAGATTAGGTCAGATTACTGGACAAGTAGTAACTTAACTGTACAGTATAAGAGCACATAGAAAACATTTGATTCCACAAAGCAGTCTGTGTGCTGGCAGTAAACAACCTTTTTCGTTTGCAGAAAACCCTGTTTCCTTTTAATCCAGAACATTTTTTTTTTAATCCATAATTGTTTAAGTGGCTATCCGTAATTTTTCAGTTGTGGTGTAGTGTGTGAGTTTTAGTGTGTGTTGTAGTTTGTAGTGTGTGAGTTTTAGTGTGTTATAGTGTGTGTTGGAGTGTGAGTTTTAGTGTGTGTTGTAGTTTGTAGTGTGTGAGTTTTAGTGTGTGCTGTAGTGTGAGTTTTAGTGTGTGTTGTAGTTTGTAGTGTGTGCGTTTTAGTGTGTGCTGTAGTGTGAGTTTTAGTGTGTGTTGTAGTGTGTGCGTTTTAGTTTGGATTTTAGTATGTGCTGTAGTGTGAGTTTTGTAGAGTTTTGTAGTGTGAGTTTTAGTGTGTGTAGTGCGTGAGTTTTAGTGTGTATTGTAGTGCGTGAGTTTTAGCGTGTTTTAATGTGTTTTAGCCTGTGAGTTTTTGTGTGTTGTAGTGTGTGAGTTTTAGTGTGTGTTGTAGTGTGTGAGTTTTAGTGTGTGCTGTAGTGTGTGAGTTTTAGTGTATGTTGTCGTGTGTGAGTTTTTGTGTGTGTTGTAGGGTGTGAGTTTTAGTGTGTGTTGTAGGGTGTGAGTTTTAGTGTGTGTTTGTAGTGTGTGCTGTAGGGTGTGAGTTTTAGTGTGTGTTGTGGTGTGTGAGTTTTAGTGTGTGTTGTAGGGTGTGAGTTTTAGTGTGTGTTGTAGGGTGTGGGTTTTAGTGTGTGCTGTAGGGTGTGAATTTTAGTGTGTGTTGTGGTGTGTGAGTTTTAGTGTGTGTTGTGGTGTGTGGGTTTTAGTGTGTGCGGGGCAGTCTGACAGTGCTTTTGTTTGCAGGGGGTTCAGTCCCGTCCCAGATGAGGAGGTTTTGCAGCTTTACGGCGGGACCAACCACGTGCCCCTCCACCAGGTCAGCGGATTCTATGGCAAGGTCAGTACGTCACCGTGGCGACCTCTCCCACCTCCCCAGGTGTCGGAACCAACCGGCTCGCGCAGCTAAGCGGGATTTGTCTCAAGCGCTGTCCAGGCCCAGGAAAGGGGCGAGGCCAGCTCTGCCCTGGGAAAGGGGCGAGGCCAGCTCTGCCCTGGGAAAGGGGCGAGGCCCGCAAATATTTGCAGACGGACATAATAGCAGGGATTTGAGGTCCCCCTCATTGTGACACCCCCACCTTTATGCAGGGCAGCGCTCTGTTTTAAGAGGCGGGGGGGTGTGGTGTTCCTGACTGTCAGTGCCCCCCCCTGCTGGGACGTCCCGGTCTCCAGCAGGGCAGGGCAGCACTCTGTTTTAAGTGGCGGGGGCGTGGTGTTCCTGAGTGCCAATGTGCCGTGACGTTCCGACTCCTCAGACTGCTTCTGGAATGTTCTACTGGGGGAGGAGACGGTGTCTCTTTCCAAGCCGACCAGAGGGCCTGGCCACAGATCTGTACACGCCGTTCTTCAGTCAGAAACACTGTTCTGCACACGATGTTGTCTGTGTGTGTGTGTGTGTGTGAGCGTGTGTGTGTGTGTGCATGTGTGTGAGCGTGTGTGTGTGAGTGTGTGTGTGTGCGCATGTGTGTGTGTGAGTGAGTGTATGTGTGTTTGTGTGTGTTTGCATGTATCCGTTTATGTGTGTGTATGTGTGTGTGTCAGGGCTGTAGTTCTGACTGTAAGCTAAAGGACAGTGTGCTAAGTGAAAGTGTTTCTCTTTGCAGGGGCCCAAGATTAAGCAGTTCATGGATGTTTTCTCCCTTCCGGAAATGACCCTCCTGGCCGCCGCCAATGACTACTTCATTTCCAACGACATCGAGTACGACCCCGAGCACCTGTACAAGGACGTCTCGGTGAGCACCGTTCCCGCCCTGCCCTGTCCTGCCCCAGCCACACCCCCCTCAAGCCTCAGGGAAAATGGAGTCAAAATAAAAGCGGCTTTGATGCAGCGAAGGCAAAATCGGCGCCTGTTTTTAATTTTATCATGTGGTCGGATATTACTGCCGATGCTTCTCTAAACAGTATTGTGGATTTATTATTTTTTTCATATAAAGCTGAAGGCTAAGGTTAACAAAAGACCATGCACTTGCAATGATACACATCTTTGGGGTACTGACAGGCATGGCATTACCCCAAAGCAGTATTAAAAACAGCTCCCATATTTTACTGACGAACGGAGGCGGTATGTTACTGAAGAGGCACTCTCTCTTTTGCATGCAGATGGGCTGTGGGTCAGAGGGCGTGTTTGTGTCTGCGCCCTGTGCGTTTCTGTGCCAGGAATAAACCCGATTTCACTTCCCCTCCTCAGCGAGCTCTGGAGCGCAGGGGAAGTGCGTGTGTGCGTGTGTGTGTGTGTGTGTGAAAGAGAGTGTGTGTGCGTGTGTTTGTGCGTGTGTGTGTGTGCATGTGCGTGTGTGCCTGTGTGGTGTGTGTGTGTGTGTGTGTGAAAACAGGGCGCAGGTCCAGCTCTGGTCTGGCTCTGCTGTTCCCAGCAGGACTCTTTCAGTGCAGAGTGACTGCTGAATGCTGAATGCCTGTTTGTTTCTCCTGGGAAGCTAGATTAGCATTCCTAATGGTGCCTGTGATTGATGTTGTAAAACAAACTGTGAGACACACACACACACACACACACACACTCTCTCTCTCTCACACCAACCCACACATGCACACACACACACACTCTCTCTCTCTCTCTTACACCTACCCACACGTGCACACACGCTCTCTCTGTCACACACACATGCACATGCACACTTCATCTCTCTCTCACACACACACACCCACACATGCTCACACTCTCTCTCACACCTACCCACACGTGCACACACACGCGCTCTCTGTCTCTGACACACACATGCGCACTATCTCGCGCACACACACTCTCACACACACCTACCCACACACACTCTCTCACACACCTACCCACATACACACGCACACTGTCTCTCTCTCACACCCACCCAGACGTGCACACACACACACACACACATGCACACTTACTCACTTACATTCGCACAGATGCTTGCCACATACGCAAACTCCTGAATTTGGCAGGAAATGGCTGGTGACTGTGTTACTGCGCATGAATCAGTGGTGACCGTGTTACTGCATGTCTGCTGATTGCTGGATGACGTTAGTAAATGTAAAGATTTTGGCATCTCTCTTAGTGTCTTCCTCAAATTGTCTACCCATTAGTTCAGGGCTGCCCAACCCTGTTCCTGGAGATCTACCGTCCTGTAGGCTTTCACTCCAACCCTAACAAAGCGCACTTAATTCGACAGCTGGAGATCCCATTGAGCTGCTAATTAGTGGAATCAAATGTGCCTAAAAGATGCCAGGATCACCAGGAACAGGGTTGGGAAACTCTGCAGTAGTGACAGTCACTCAGTTAGGCTGAACCCAGTTTGCCAAACCCAGATAACGTGACTTCAGCTACCATGGAAACCTACCGAGGATTTCTCATTCCTGGTGTTCTGACTGGCAAAAGCCAAAAAATAACTCTTATCTTAACAAGTATTTTAGTCGTACACTTGTACTTAAAATCTTAATCCTATTACTTTTTTGCTAAGTAGGACAAAAGATTTGCCAATGCGGTAAAACAATTTCACTTGTCAAGCAAAAAGGAGCTTAAAACAAAGTCATATTTTCTACTTGCGAGAAAGTAATAAGATTTGAAGTCCCATTACAGGATTCAAGCACTCCTTCTCCTTGTCCATGTTCAGCACCGTTCTGAGCGTGCTCACGGGTGTGATGTCATCAGGGTAGGGCTGACTGCTGTCTCCCTCTGCAGGAGGCGGTGGGGATGGTCCACATCAAGGGCTTCATGTACAAGTGGATCATGCAGGACGTGGGTGAGTGAGCGAGCTGACCCCAGATCAGTCGCTGAGCACCGCCGCTTGCTTGACCCGCGTCAGTGAATCAAATGCAGACAGACCCCAGATCAGTCGCTGAGCACCGCCGCTTGCTTGACCCCCGCGTCAGTGAATCAAATGCAGACTGACCCCAGATCAGTCGCTGGGCGCCGCCGCTTGCTTGACCAGCGTCAGTGAATCAAACGCAGACTGACCCCAGATCAGTTGCTGGGCGCCGCCGCTTGCTTGACCCGCGTCAGTGAATCAAACGCAGACTGACCCCAGATCAGTTGCTGGGCGCCGCCACTTGCTTGACCCGCGTCAGTGAATCAAACGCAGACTGACCCCAGATCAGTTGCTGGGCGCCGCCGCTTGCTTGACCCCCGCGTCAGTGAATCAAACGCAGACTGACCCCAGATCAGCCTGACCTGTGCTTCATAAGGGATGAGGACCAGCTGCTGGGCTCATGCAGGTGTGAGTGTGCTTCCTCATACGATACTAACTGCCGATTCACCGTGTATGTGAAAGCACCCTCACCTCGGAGCACGGGGCAGGATGTGCGGCCATCCAGCACACACAGAACGTTCTCACGGCGTTACCTAAAGGTTTTGTCAGCGTTGTGACGCTACCCCTACATGGCTGCACCGTTGTGGGAATGTTTTGTGTTAGCTGGGTGTGAGTTAGGGCGCCGCCCTAGAGGCTGACGTCGAAGACAGGTCTGCCTGCAGTTAGGTTCACCGGGGTCCTGCAGAGCTACCCCCCAGCCCCCTACCCCCCCCCCCGTAAGTGGACTTCACACCTTGAGCCGACTGCTGCTCAGTCAAGTAAAATAAGTGAAATAAAGATCAGGGTTTCCTCAGGAAAATAGTGCAAATACTGCAGAGGGGGAAGTGCCTCAGAGGGTAAACACGTTATTCATGTGAGACGTGTTATTCACGTGTTGTTAATATGTAATTCACGGCGAGCCGTGTTATCCACATAGCACAATTCACATGGCACAGTCTACATCTGACCTGGTGAAAACATGACTACACTACTGTACTACTGTGCCTTTTTCCCCGTCCATGGAGATCTGAGTCTTAGTTGATTTATTGTTTCGTTGGTTTTATTTATTGATGGTGGGGGTGCGGGTGCCTCAGCCTGATATCGGGGGGGGGGGGGGGGGAGACCGTGACGATGGCGTCCCGCCGCGTGACTCCGGCTGTCTGAGCGGCAGGATGTCGGTTATCTAACCGATCTCCCCTGTTTGGGGAGGAAAGAGACTCCGGTTCTCTGCGTGCCCGCTGTTTCCCTGGCATTGTCCGAAAAAAGCATTCCGCTGCTGTTTATTTAGTTTCAGAGCGAAACACGAACTTCCTGTGAGAATAACTCTGCTTCAACGCTTCCTGTGTTATGTGCGCTGTGCTAGTGGAGGTACAGGCCTAGACCAGCTGAGCCTCCTGCGTTATGTGCGCTGTGCTAGTGGAGGTACAGGCCTATACCAGCTGAGCCTCCTGCGTTATGTGCGCTATGCTAGTGGAGGTACAGGCCTATACCAGCTGAGCCTCCTGCGTTATGTGCACTATGCTTGTGGAGGTACAGGCCTATACCAGCTGAGCCTCCTGCGATATGTGCGCTATGCTAGTGGAGGTACAGGCCTATACCAGCTGAGCCTCCTGTGTTATGTGCGCTGTGCTAGTGGAGGTACAGGCCTAGACCAGCTGAGCCTCCTGCGTTATGTGCGCTGTGCTAGTGGAGGTACAGGCCTATACCAGCTGAGCCTCCTGCGTTATGTGCGCTATGCTAGTGGAGGTACAGGCCTATACCAGCTGAGCCTCCTGCGTTATGTGCACTATGCTTGTGGAGGTACAGGCCTATACCAGCTGAGCCTCCTGCGATATGTGCGCTATGCTAGTGGAGGTACAGGCCTATACCAGCTGAGCCTCCTGTGTTATGTGCGCTGTGCTAGTGGAGGTACAGGCCTAGACCAGCTGAGCCTCCTGCGTTATGTGCGCTATGCTAGTGGAGGTACAGGCCTAGACCAGCTGAGCCTCCTGCGTTATGTGCGCTATGCTAGTGGAGGTACAGGCCTATACCAGCTGAGCCTCCTGCGATATGTGCGCTATGCTAGTGGAGGTACAGGCCTAGACCAGCTGAGCTTCCTGCGATATGTGCGCTATGCTAGTGGAGGTACAGGCCTAGACCAGCTGAGCTTCCTGCGTTATGTGCGCTATGCTTGTGGAGGTACAGGCCGAGACCACACCCTTCCCTAGGGGATGAGGCCTTTGTCAGATGCTCCTTCTTTAGAAGCCCCTCTCCCCCAGCATTTGCCCTTTTAAATACCCCTCTCCGAATCCGAATACCTTCTCTAACTACCCCTCTCCCCGACACACCTGCTCTAAATGCCCTTTCCACTGCGTAATTTCTCTAAACGCCCCCCTCAAAGTACCACCACCCCGTACTTGCCCTGTCTGAACGCCTCTTCTCCCTCTGCAGAGAAGTTCATCCTGCACGGAGACGAGACCTACGCTGTTCTTCATCGCCTCGCCAACAGCGGCAAGAAGCTCTTCCTCATCACAAACAGCCCCTTCAGCTTCGTGTGAGTCCCTGTCCGTCCGTCTGTCAGCGAGTCTGTCCGTCTCTGTCTGATATCACTGTGTATCTGGAGCAGACCTGGGTCAAGTACATATTTGTTTTGGCTTGAAATATTTTTCTACTCTTTACTGAGCTTGTCTGGTGTATTGGCACCTATGACATCCTCTCAAAAAGTTCAAAGTGCACCTTTTGATCCTATTGGCAGGCTCAGTTGCACCAGGCTAGATCAACAGAGCACAGAAAAGTATTTGAATCCAAAATGAATACATATTTGACCCAGGTCTGATCTGGAGCTATACAGTACTCCCAGCAACTTTACCGAAGCACTGCTACAGCTGTACAACCCTGGTACTGTTGTACTGGCAGACTGCACTAAAGCAGTATGCATCGAAAGCGTACTACAACGTTACACACCTGTAGCTATATACCTGTATCTGCTGCCGCCATGCTGTATCACTGTACACCTGCGACAGCATCAGTGACGGTCTGTGCTCTCCGATTGGCTCGTTTCAGGGATAAAGGTATGCGATACATGGTCGGGAAGGACTGGAGGGAGTTCTTCGACGTGGTCATCGTACAGGCCGACAAGCCGCACTTCTTCAACGACTGTGTCAAGTGAGTCCGTGCCCGTGTGCCGCCCCGTGAGAATCTCCAGCTGTGCGCCTCCAGCTGTTTGCCTCGCTCGGCTAATGTCACGTTACTGGTGTTGCATTGTACTCGATTTATGAAGCGGTCCACCTCTGACATTATTTAAACTCCCCTGGCTCAGAGTGAGCTCCTGTGCCCTTCCTGCCAAAGCTCTAATGCCAGATTAAACGAAAGAAATGGCCGCCATTGTTTGACCATGAAGGCCAAAGACCTTACGCAACCCTCTGGGGCGTTTAATTAAGATAGCCTTCAAGGACACAACAGAGGACTCCCTCTACTAAACCACAGAATGAACGCAGCAAACTCAACTGCATGGCACTCGATTCTAGATGGCTATGAGGGATGTTTTCGTTGGCTTATCTCATCCTCAGAAAAAACTCTGAGATGAACACTTCATATTCCGTATTCCCGAAGAGCAGACGTTTCTCCAGGAACGTCTCGTTGCTTTCTGCTGTCCCGTCGCGGAAATCTTACGCTTACAGCCCCTGTGTGTGTGTTTTTCCCGGGAATTCTCAGACCTTTCAGGCGCCTGGACAGCAACGGAGACCTTCAGTGGAACAAGATCGACAGGCTGGACAAGGGGCAGATCTATAAGCAGGTGAGCAGGATAAGGGGCAGATCTATGAGCAGGTGAGCTAGATAAGGGGCAGATCTATAAGCAGGTGAGCTGGATAAGGGGCAGATCTATGAGCAGGTGAGCTGGATAAGGGGCAGATCTATAAGCAGGTGAGCTGGATAAGGGGCAGATCTATGAGCAGGTGAGCTGGATAAGGGGCAGATCTATGAGCAGGTGAGCTGGATAAGGGGCAGATCTATAAGCAGGTGAGCTGGATAAGGGGCAGATCTATAAGCAGGTGAGCTGGATAAGGGGCAGATCTATAAGCAGGTGAGCTGGATAAGGGGCAGATCTATGAGCAGGTGAGCTGGATAAGGGGCAGATCTATGAGCAGGTGAGCTGGATAAGGGGCAGATCTATGAGCAGGTGAGCTGGATAAGGGGCAGATCTATAAGCAGGTGAGCTGGATAAGGGGCAGATCTATGAGCAGGTGAGCTGGATAAGGGGCAGATCTATGAGCAGGTGAGCTGGATAAGGGGCAGATCTATAAGCAGGTGAGCTGGATAAGGGGCAGATCTATGAGCAGGTGAGCTGGATAAGGGGCAGATCTATAAGCAGGTGAGCAGGATAAGGGGCAGATCTATAAGCAGGTGATCTGGATAAGGGGCAGATCTATAAGCAGGTGAGCTGGATAAGGGGCAGATCTATAAGCAGGTGAGCTGGATAAGGGGCAGATCTATAAGCAGGTGAGCTGGATAAGGGGCAGATCTATAAACAGGTGAGCTGGATAAGGGGCAGATCTATAAGCAGGTGAGCTGGATAAGGGGCAGATCTATAAACAGGTGAGCTGGATAAGGGGCAGATCTATAAGCAGGTGAGCTGGATAAGGGGCAGATCTATAAGCAGGTGAGCTGGATAAGGGGCAGATCTATGAGCAGGTGAGCTGGATAAGGGGCAGATCTATGAGCAGGTGAGCTGGATAAGGGGCAGATCTATAAGCAGGTGAGCAGGATAAGGGGCAGATCTGTAAACAGGTGAGCTGGATAAGGGGCAGATCTATGAGCAGGTGAGCTGGATAAGGGGCAGATCTATAAGCAGGTGAGCTGGATAAGGGGCAGATCTATGAGCAGGTGAGCTGGATAAGGGGCAGATCTATGAGCAGGTGAGCTGGATAAGGGGCAGATCTATGAGCAGGTGAGCTGGATAAGGGGCAGATCTATAAGCAGGTGAGCTGGATAAGGGGCAGATCTATGAGCAGGTGAGCTGGATAAGGGGCAGATCTATAAGCAGGTGAGCTGGATAAGGGGCAGATCTATGAGCAGGTGAGCTGGATAAGGGGCAGATCTATAAGCAGGTGAGCTGGATAAGGGGCAGATCTATAAGCAGGTGAGCTGGATAAGGGGCAGATCTTTAAGCAGGTGAGCTGGATAAGGGGCAGATCTTTAAGCAGGTGAGCTGGATAAGGGGCAGATCTTTAAGCAGGTGAGCTGGATAAGGGGCAGATCTTTAAGCAGGTGAGCTGGATAAGGGGCAGATCTTTAAGCAGGTGAGCAGGACAAGGGGCAGATCTATGAGCAAGTGAGCTGGATAAGGGGCAGATCTATAAGCAGGTGAGCTGGATAAGGGGCAGATCTATAAGCAGGTGAGCTGGATAAGGGGCAGATCTATAAGCAGGTGAGCTGGATAAGGGGCAGATCTATAAGCAGGTGAGCTGGATAAGGGGCAGATCTATAAGCAGGTGAGCTGGATAAGGGGCAGATCTATAAGCAGGTGAGCAGAGACGTGTCGCCGGCCAGCTCGGCCTCATACGGGGGGGGGGGGGGGGTGGAGCTTTGCTGGGCGGTTGCCGTGGCGAGCCTCATCGCTGCCATCTCACTGCGAGAGCGCGGGCAGCGGGCTCTGAGAGAGACACGGAGCACGTCGCCTTTTTAACGTGCTCGTTAAATGGAGTCTCCGTTGGAAAGTGAAATGAAAGTGCGAGGGGTTTATTTTTGTGACAGTGCAATGCAGTCTGGGATTCGTGGCTGTCTGGCTGCTGTTTAAAACCACACCCCTGGATCCTAGAACAGCCAGCTGACCAGAGGGAGTATTTTGAGCCAGAGCCATCATTCCCACAATGCACTGCAATCCATCGGCCTTTTTGAACTCGAATAACAAAAAAGGAAGGAATTTTGAGCCTGTAACCGAGTGAGTGATACTCTAAATTTAGCGTTCTCAGCATTTTGTGTTCGTGCTTTTTCCCGTTCAGATTGGTTCCATTTAATTCGTAACAAAACAGCTTTCTTGATAATTTCACAATGGTATATTGTGACCTGTTGATCGTTGTTTCGAGTGACACACAGAATGCCTGTTTGGGAGGTTAACACTGTTGCATGGAGCATGGTGGCCAGCATTGAAATTTTTACGGCATTTCTGTTAATAGCAACTTTACTGTAGATGGGCTCTATAATAAAAACAGTGTTAAGTCGGGACAGTTAGGACTGCTACTGTCGAAGGGCTCCATGGTAAGAACAGTGTTAAGCTGGGACAGTTAGGACTGCTACTGTCGAAGGGCTCCATGATAAGAACAGTGTTAAGTCGGGACAGTTAGGACAGCTAAGATTTAGAGCAGTCGAGCTGGCTGAGCTCAAGTGACCAGCGGTAATATTTTGGAGCGCGGGAGCGCCGCGGCGGCGGTTCAGCTGAGGCCGGGAGAGCGACGTGGCGGGGGCGAGGGGGCGGGGCCACAGGCAGGGAGAGTGGAGCGGGGGGCGCGGGCAGGGAGAGTGGAGGGCGGGGCCACAGGCAGGGAGAGTGGAGCGGGGGGCGCGGGCAGGGAGAGTGGAGCACGGGGCGCGGGCAGGGAGAGAGGAGCGGGGGGCACGGGCAGGGAGAGTGGAGCACGGGGCGCGGGCAGGGAGAGAGGAGCGGGGGGCACGGGCAGGGAGAGGGGAGCAGGGAGTGGGAGGGCGGGAGCGGGGTCTGAGTCTGACCGGCATGCTAACGCCGTGGCGTGAAAGAGCGCTTTCCCTCCAGACCTCCCCGCTCTCTCCACTCTGCCTGCACTCAAAGCCTCGGGGCTCAGCCCCCGGGAACAAAGCTGCTTATTCAGAGCACCGTCCAGGAGCCAGAGCCCTGCCATTTCTGTGTGGAGAGAGAGAATAATTCACCCCAACCCCCACCCCACTCCACTCCAGTCCACACGCACACACACACACCGCTGTAAGGTTGGCAGGTTGTCAGAAACTTCTCCTCTGAATACCTAAAATATCCTTCAGCGTACACACAAACCGTTGTGCACACACATTAAAAGTGGAATAATATCTTTAGCAAATTTATGTTTGATTTTTTGCCTAGACAATCGCATTTGTGGCACTTTATTTCTTCTTAAATTATGAATGTAAACTAATCTAATAAACTAATAAAGTTAGTATTGTGCATGGCACAAATGTCTTGCTTCAATTCAGCCATTTTTTGAGTCTCTGTGGTGCTCACACCTGGAGTTATAAAGCTTTAAGTAGGGTACCCCCTAAATGGGCAAGGATTGGCCAGATTTGACGTGCGCTAAGGGGTTAATGGTTCCCTAGCAGCCACAAGTGTTGTGCAGTGTCAGCACACTGTTATGTTGTACCCTACTCCAAATCACCTCCCCCTACTGCCTTCCACCCTCCCTTCCCTCATACGCTCCATGTGATTGGTCAAAGCATCCAAAGCAATGGCCAATGAGGCATCAGTTGCTATGGCTAAGACCGAGAGACGAGCGTGCAGTAGAACTTTTTTTAGTTTGGTGAGAAGCACACTTTGCTTTGATTGGTTACAGTGGTATTTTTTAAATACTCTGTGCTCTAAGAACAACAAACTTGTTAGTAGCAGCTATAACATTTCATTTGTATAAATTCACATTTAACAAGGAAGTGTTTGAACTGCTAAATTAATGAAAGACTATTTTATACAGAAATGGCACCAAGAGCAGAGAAATGAATCTTAAACTCTTGAACGTTAGTCTTGGAAGAATTCCTGTTTCAAGTTCCTCATTTAAAACTTGAGCTTCATGGGGAAATTGTAAATTCCTGTGAAAATGTTTAATTATTATTATCATTATTCATATTCTTTTAAAAATGGTCATTTCTGTTAATTAAAGCTACTAATCTAATTAAATGTCACAACAGGCACCCAGTAAAAAATCTATGCTATCTCTAACAGCTGTAACATTTCAACATCCATACTGAAAGGTGATGAGAAAATGGGGGGCCTACACAAAACCTACGGTACATCCTGTTGTGTCTAAACCATTCTGGGAAACGTAGTTTTATACACAACCACTTTGAAAGTTTTTGAAATTTGATGTGTAAGGCTATTATTTACACCAACTATTTTTGTCAAGGATGACACAGCCTGATTGGTGCATCTCTGAAAAGAATGGCACAGCCTGATTGGTGCACTTATGAAAAGAATGGCAAAGCCTGATTGGTGCATTCATGAAAAGAATGGCACACCCTGATTGGTGCATTTTTGGGAAGAACGGCACAACCCGATTAGCTGGTCTAAGGCTTTGTTCAGACTGCAGTCAACAGTTATTTGGCCCAATTTCTATTTTTTCATTCTTGTGTGACAAAATATTTTTAGCACTGTGTGAAAAGCAAAAAAAACAACAAACGATGGAATCACATTTTATCAGTTGAGATAGTTGTCAGTTGGCACTTTGGTATGCGGAAATAAACTGGAGAAGTAGTGACTTGTGTAGATGCTAAAATCAGAACTGTTTAGTCCACACATGCGATTAGTACTCGTCGTAATTCAGTTGAGAGGGGTATGTCCTAATCAAAGACTCGACTGGCACTGTTTGGCCAGCCGGGGGTACACTGATGCAGTGATTAATATGTCACTCTCAGACAGGTTACTGGCATCATAATCAGGCACTATTGGGTTACTTTGGAAAAACGCCTGTCTGAGAACAGTCTGTCTAACAGTTCTGATCCAAGCAACTAAGGAAGTGAGCTTCTCGGTGGCGACTATGATGTCCCAGTTCCTGACCTGTTCTGATCCCGTGTTCTTGTCATTTCCATCTGGTGCTTTGTTTGGTTTTTTTTAAACGTTATTTTTTCGTTTCATTTCAGGGGAACCTTTTTGACTTCCTGCGGCTGACGGGATGGAGAGGTTCCAGAGTGCTTTATTTCGGAGACCATCTGTACAGCGACTTGGCAGTGAGTGCCTGTTTTCCTTCTGGTGGTGGGGGAGCCGGTGGTGTGTGTGAAGCTGGCATGAGCTCGCGTTTCTGCCCTGCGCCCGCCCGCCCCCCCCCCCCCCCACCCCCACCCCCTTCCCGTATCAGCCTTGTGCCCCCTGGCACAGCCCGCCCCCGTCTTGCCCCTGCTCAGCACGGACCTGCAGCCCCGTGCCCTTGAATGCTGTTGATTTTAAGAGAACACTGATAGTGCTGCTATTTTTTCCCTGCGTGACCTTGACAGAGCAAAGCCAAGAGTGAGGAGTGTGCCTGATACTGGGGGGGAGGGGGGCATGGGGGGCTTTTACCCACCCTCGTTTGTCCTTAGACCTGTAAACCGTTATAAACAGAAAATGGGGGCGTGCTGGAAAGGGTCCGGTGGGAGGTGCAGGAGTCCACGGCAGTTTCATGTGTACCACTAACGGCTCAGCTGTGATATTTTGCAGACATGAGAAAATCCAGGTTCAGAAAGTAGGAGTCCTCCCCAGTATTTTGTTCCAAAATGAGCACAATTCTTCAGCCAGGAAATGGAACTCATTAGTGAAATCAGCTGGCTGAGTTCACAGGTGGAAGAAACGCATGGCAGGACTTTAACTGTCTGACCCCTGGACGTTCCTCCTGTGGACACGGGCTCTGCGGGGCGAGGTGCGGGCTGTACGGGCGCGGGGTGCGGGGCGGGGGCGGTGTACGGGGCGGGGTACGAGCGCGGCTTGCGGGCGTGGGGGCTGACGGCGTTTCGCTTCTCAGGACCTGATGCTGCGGCACGGCTGGCGTACGGGAGCCATCGTGCCGGAGCTGGAGGTGGAAACCAGGGTGGTGAACACGGAGCAGTACGCCCAGAGCCTCACCTGGCTGCAGGCACTGACCGGCCTGCTGGAGCGCATGCAGGTACTGTCCCCCTCATCCTCCACCCTACGACCTGCACCCCTCACCCCACCACCCCTCAACCTCCACCCTACGACCTCCACCCCTCACCCTTCATCCTCCACCCTACGACCTGCACCCCTCACCCCACCACCCCACAACCTCCACCCTACGACCTCCACCCCTCACCTCACAACCTTCACCCCATGATCTCCACCCTTTACCTCTGCCCCTCATCCTCCACCCTACGACCTCCACCCTTTACCCCCCGCCCCTCAACCTCCACCCTATGACCTGCACCCCTCATCCTCCACCCTACGACCTGCACCCCTCACCCCACCACCCCTCATCCTCCGCCCTACAACCTCCACGCCTCACCCTCCACCCTTTACCCCCCGCCCCACAACCTCCACCCTACGACCTCCACCCCTCACCCTTCATCCTCCACCCTACGACCTGCACCCCTCACCCCACCACCCCACAACCTCCACCCTACGACCTCCACCCCTCACCTCACAACCTTCACCCCATGACCTCCACCCTTTACCTCCGCCCCTCATCCTCCACTCCACGACCTCTGCCCTTTACCCTCTGACCCACGACCTCCACCCTCCCTGCACCTTCTACCCCATACCCCTCATCCACCGCCTCATGACCTACACCCTCCCTACACCCTTCACCCTCCCTGCATCCTCCACCCCATACCCCTTATCCACCGCCCAATGACCTACAGTCTCCCTACACCCTTCACCCTCTGCCTCACAACCTCCACCCTCCCTACACCCTTTACCCCATATCCCTCATCCTCCACCCCACGACCTCCACCCTGTGCCCTATGACCTCCACCCTGTACCGTGACCTCCACCCTCCCCCCACTTTAAACTTAGCCTGCTGCAGTGATCTCAGCACCCCTCAAGACTGTGTGTTTGTGTGCGTGTGTGTGTGGGGCGGAGTGAGGACACTAACGTTACTACCCTGCTGCAGATGCACCGGGATCCAGAGTCCATAAAGGTTCTGGAGGACTGGCTCAAAGAGCGTGAGGAGCTGCGGTGAGTAACGGTGCAAACGCAGCGCGTCGACACCTTGCAGTGTGTCAACACACCCGACAGTGCGTCAGCAAACCCCACAGCGCGTCAACACTCCCCACAGTGCGTCAACACACCCCACAGTGCGTCAACACACCCCACAGTGCGTCAACACACCCCACAGTGCGTCAACACACCCCACAGTGCGTCAGCACACTCCACAGCGCGTCAGCACACCACACAGTGCGTCATTACACCACACAGTGCGTCAGCACACCCCACAGCGCGTCAGCACACCACACAGCGCGTCAGCACACTCCACAGCGCGCCATTACCCCCCACAGTGCGTCAGCACACCACACAGCGCGTCAGCACACTCCACAGCGCGTCAGCACACTCCACAGCGCGTCAGCACACCACACAGCGCGTCATTACACCACACAGCGCGTCAGCACACTCCACAGCGCGTCAGCACACCACACAGCGCGTCATTACACCCCACAGTGCGTCAGCACACCACACAGCGCATCATTACACCCCACAGCGTGTCAGCACACCCAACAGTGCACCAACACACAGCACACCCCACAGCGCGTCTGCACACCCCACAGTGCGTCAGCGTGCCACAGAACATACCAACGCACCAACACACCCGAGAGCACATCAGGACACTGCAGAGTGCGTGAGGACAGCCTGCAGGATGTCAGCATTAGAACGCCCTGCAGCTCATGAACACGCCCCACAACATGGGCGAGGACTAAATCCCTCAGCGAGTGACGGCCTTAAAAGCACTCGGGCGTGGAAGGGCTGTATAAACACCTCTGCTCTCCTCCTCCTCCTCCTCCTCACAGCGCCGTGACGAAGAACCTGTTCAACCCGCAGTTCGGGAGCATCTTCCGCACCTGCCACAACCCCACCTACTTCTCCCGCCGGCTGTGCCGCTTCTCGGACCTGTACATGGCGTCCCTGAGCTGCCTGCTGAACTACGACCTGTCCTACACCTTCTACCCGCGCCGCACGCCCCTGCAGCACGAGGCCCCGCTCTGGATGGACCAGCTGTGCACCGGCTGCATGAAGACGCCCTTCCTGGAGGAGATGGCGCACATCCGCTGAGCCCCCCCCCCCGCCCCTCCGCCCGCTGAGCCCCGCCCCCCGCGCCCCGCCTCCCCCCGCGCTCGGGCACGCGCGGGCTCGGACGCCCACCGACCGAACACCGCGCAAGCTCGGCGGGACGGGGCCGCTCTTTTACCGCGCGGGACTCTGTCACGGGCTGCAGAACTGCGCCCTCTGCTGGAAGCAGGTCGCTATAGAGAGTGTTACAGCGACGGTGGCTTTTTGGAGGCCGACCCGGAAGTTTCTCCCGCCGCGGGTTCCTCGGCAGATGTCGGTAACGGCTTATAAATTCACGGTTGAGATATTAACGGGTGAATTTAAGTTACAGAACGAAACGTGAAACTCTCTTCGGCTTATGTTAACTACAGACCTTATTTTCATTGGTAAACCCTGTGGAGGGAAAAATGCTTTGTAAAATCTGCCGAGGGAACCAGAGGCTCAGAAATGCTAACTCGCTTCCCGGGTTTTAGGACTACGGACTGTGACACTCTACTGGGGTACTTTCTTAAGCGTGGTTGATAGTCTAGGTATCTTTACATAAGCTGTTCTCTGTACGTTCACAAAGCTACTGGTGAGACCCGGCCTGAGTGTGAAATGTTGCATGCTAAACATTTTGGAATCATCTCATTGCAAACGCGTAGCGGACGCGCCCGTTCCCAGGCGGGAGCACTGTGAGCCGGGAGCACGGTGTCCCCTCGCGGCCGGGGTCTGATGTCTTTGGGTGTATATAAAGGGAGAGTTCAATCCCTGCTGCATAGTGCAAGTAGATGACCTAACGTTAGCAGCTTGTTGCCATGGTACCAAACCAAAAAACAGACCGGCTTGTTGTTGTTGTTGTTGTCCGAGATGAAACGATGGAAAGGAATGAATATGCCAGCGCCTTGTACCTTAGCATTTATTTACTGTGTTCTGCCATTGGTACAAACCATGAACCTACTGTTTGTATGTCTCTCTCTCTCTCCCTCCCTCTGTCTCTCTCTGTCTCTGTCTGTCTGTCTGTCTCTCTCTCTCTCTCTCTCTCTCTCTCCCCCTCCCTCTGTCTCTCTCTCTCACTCACACACACACACACACACACAGATCTTTTGAACAAACGGGGTTTTTAAAATGGGAAGGCCTTGGAGTTTTGAGCTGGGGGTGGGATAAGGTTAAAAGATCGTTATTTACTCTCATGCTTAAATTTTCTCAAACACTAGAGTACTTCGGACATCATAAAACAAGTGCTAGCGCCAGGTTCCACAAATGTACGCACAAGCAGACCAAGCAGATTTCGAATCTGTGGGTCTTCTTTTTTTTTTTAAATATGTTTTTGTACCACCTTGTGCCATCTGAATGACAGATGTGTATGCAATCAATAAAGCGTTGTGTATAGAAGCTGTTTCGTCTGTTTTCTGAAGCACACAGTAATCTCCATTCAGTCTTGATGTTGAAATGCTATAGCTGTTAGCGGTAGCACGTCAGGCCATCCGCGCAAGGTAAGTTTGCATGTGTGCATAACCTTCCTGCTCTGCGTCTTTAGAAGGTCGCCAGATAAAAGTATTTGCCTTTTCCGCTGTTTTGTGTGCAGGTCTGGTTAAAAATTGAACTTCCGTTCTTATATTGCACAGTGCAGCCTCTAGAAGTCTGGAACACGGGGAATTAAACTTGTTTATGTGGAATTAATTTAATTCCAATTAGTTATTGCACTGCTAAGCCAATCGTTTCTTGAATTAGTTATACTGTATACCACTCTTACAACTACTTTAGGCCCAGGTTTGGTTATATGTGAAATTTTATTTGGAAGAATCAATTATTCCAAATAGGTGGAATGTTAAAACGTATATCCTCAACTAAAGCAAATATTGGTTTTAATATATAAATAAGCATAAGAAAGACTTTTTTTTATTGATTTGGCTCTGTACTCCACAATTTTAGATTTGTAATCAAACAATTCACATGTGATTAAAGTGCAGATCCTTAGTTTCTATTAAAGGTATACTATGCAGGATTTTTTAGCCTTGCTGTGGTCCATCAATCAAAAAAGTCTCCTGCTCATCTTCAGCCCCGCCCACTCATCCTGAGTACCCCATCTAACATAGCTAGCTGGACAGCAAGTGGTAATGTGAAATGAGTGACTGTGATCGACAGTAAGAAGGCAGATTCGATTATTTTTAAAACTTCTGCATAGTATGCCATTAAAGGGTATTTTTTGTACATTTTGCTTTCACCATGCAGGGTTTACAGTACTTTCTATAAATAGTCCCCCCATTTCAGGGCATCATAATGTTTGGGACAAATAGCTTCACAGGTGCTTCTGATTAGTTAGGTGTGTTCAGTTGCTTCCTTAGTGCAAATATAGGAGAGCTTTCAGTATCTAGTCTTGATTCTAGCCTTTGGCAGGCTGTTATTGGTGTTTGTCAATATGAGGACCAGAGTTGTGCCAACCAAAGTCAAGGAAGCCATTATGAGTGAGAAACAGTCAGAAACATAGGCCAAACCTTAGGCTCACCCAAATCAGCTGTCTGGAACATCACTAAGAAGAAAGCACTGGTGAGCTCAGTGATTGCAGAGGCCCTGGTAGGCCAAGGAAGACCTGGATGGTTGATGGCAAAATAATTCTCACTATAATGTAAAGAAACCCCCAAACACCTGCCAAAAGGTCAGATACACTCTTCAGGAGGCAGGCGTGGATATGTCAGGGACTACTGTCTGCAGAAGACTTCACAAACAGAACTATTGAGGCTGCACTGCCAGATGCAAACCACTAGTTCACTAAGAAGCATTTAAAAGAGCCTGCAGAGTTCTGGAAAAAGGTCTTGTGGACGATTTTTTTTTTTTTTTTTGAAGATAGATAAGTTCACGGAGCTCGTGCGTAAATCCACCAGCACCGGCGTAAATGTTTGACCATGCGGGTGTGTAGTCCTATAACTTAGTTGGAGAAAAGGCTTTTTCAGTAATAATTTCAATATGAATGTTAGTTATTTGGGTGCTATTTTCAGAAATGAGACATTTCTGGTTTTCTTGCTCATAATGCGTAGATTAATGTATCAAGGTAGAATGAGTTGAAAAACAGTATCTTCAGTCCCATTGCCCAAGAGCCCCAGTAGCTCGCCGTGATCGTATAGTGGTTAGTACTCTGCGTTGTGGCCGCAGCAACCCCGGTTCGAATCCGGGTCACGGCAGGATGAAAATCCTGAAACGGCAGCGGGGCTCAGTTTTTGTGTTTTGGCTGAACGTAATACATTTCACACTAAAAAAAATAAATCATTTTCGACTGAAGTATTTGCTAGCGTGCAACAAAACCACTCCACACAAACTACATAACCCCGCACAAAACGTGTCATGTCAAAACAAGAAATGCTGGACTGAGAGGAACTATTGACTAGCTCGTGCTTTACTTCACGTTGTCTCTAATTGCACGAGTGTCTTCGTGACCCCGAGGAAGCCATGAGTCTCTGAAAGTTTTGGTAGTGAAATCCAATCAAATCCCCATTCGCTACGAAGAAATACCAAGCATTAACCAATCGCCTGCTCGAGTATCTCGGGCTGAGAGACGCGCAAATCTTCAATGAGGTAGATCGCTGTTTTATTTTCCTGCATCGGTAGGTAAAGATAACCGCAAATTTCACTAAATGATGACTGGGAAAAAAATATGACAAGCAAATTTACCTTGCCAGCTAGCTGGCTAACTACGGATAGGTAACGTTTCCAAATGTAATGAAATGTTAATTTTAACAATGTTTTAGCTATCTAGTTACCTTAGATCCGTAGATAGATCTTTATACCTATACGTAAATGAATAGCCTACCTGTCAGCTTCAAACAAGGTAGCCAACTAACGTTCATCGGTTTAAATTACGGTAGACGATCTAATCTGAGGAACTGTTTTTAATTTACATCAGGCGAAACAAGGTAAATATATTTATAACCTTTAAGTGTATTTTCTCTGGCATTATAAATAGCTTGTTTTGTGAGTTTAAAATATGAATTCATAAGTTTTTATGCACTTAATTCCTCTGAATGATCCTTTGTAGCTAGCTATATGAATTGAACTCTGGCCATTTTCTGTCACATATAGCTAATCAAATAACCTAAAATGTCCTAGAAATAACCTATAGCTAGCTACATTTTTCTTTTTCTTTCTTTATTTATTATACACCTGATTGGTCATTTTCATCTGTATCACCTGTCACTGTGTCAACTATGTTTTGTAAGGCCAGTAGATGGGTCAATTTCTTTTAATATGCCAAAATGAAACATAAAAGCATCTTATCATAAAAGAAACCTATCATAGTTTTCAATGTTTCACAATATTGTGCAGGGGCAGTACATAATATGATTGCAACTATCACGGTGTTGATGTTACTTCATGCTACTCTACATTAAATGCTCAGTAAAATTTGCTGAAATGTAGAGGGCCTTGTGGGAATTTGGTCCTTTGTAAAGTTAATTATGTAGTTCCGAAGTTTAGTCAATAACAGTTTATTAACAAAGCCAAAGCACCAGCTTTGTACCCATATTCCAGAACAAAATGTACCAATAAGGTGTCAGCTAACCAAATGTCCAATTTTGCCTTTTTGTACATGTCTGATCCATTCTAATAGATCAGAACACCCCTATTTGTGCTTCCACATCTATGGAAAATCTATCCCAAATCAACATTCTTGATTATTTAATTAAATAGTCATTGCCACCTGTGTGTGTGTGTGTGTGTGTGTGTGTGTGCCTGGCTCTGGTAGGCTGGGGCAGCATGAAATTTATGATGTCATATTAATAACTTTTAAAAATGGCAATGAGCAAAAGTAAATACCTGGAATGAAGGATTTTAGACTGCTATAGCACTGTATATTCAAATGTCATAACAGATGCCACCCATTTAATTTATAGTCTTGCATGTATTACTGTACTGTTAAATTATTATTATTATTATTATTATTAGCAGTAGTAGTAATAGTAGTAGTAGTAGCAGCAGCAATTTTTTTTCATTTGAAAATATTTTAGACTGCTGTAGCACTGTATAAAGGATGCCATTCAGATGTCATGACAGATGCCAGCAATTTAATCTAGTCTTTCATTTATTACTGTTCTGTTCATGTATTATTATTGTTTTTGTCATCTTTTGTAAAGCATTTAGGCTGCTATGGCACTGTTTAAAAGATGCCATAACAGATGCTATATGTTGTATTTAATTCTTAAGAAAAATTGTGAGAAATATATTAATAATTTTAGGCCTCTGACATCGTCAGTTAACTTTTTAACCGCGTTTAGTTTCGTGCTTTTTTTAAAAAAATGCGTGATTTGCGGTTTATTTGACTAACCGTCGAGGGGTCATTTTTGGTTATTCGTTTCTATTTTTGGGAGTCCAACAGAGACCAATGCGCTATTTCCTTGTGACAATTGGGAAGAATTCTGTGGGAAACACTGATCTGAATTGTAATAGTTGGTTGGTCTTAGTGCCGATCAGCTGTCTCCGGTGTTCACACAGATTTTTAACACCTCACTGGAGACATGCCACGTACCAGCCTGCTTCAAGACCTCTACCATTATCCCCGTCCCCAAAAAAACAAGGACCACAGGACTCAATGACTACAGACCCGTCGCCCTGACCTCTGTGGTAATGAAGTCTTTTGAGCGCCTTGTACTGTCCCACCTCAAAACCATCACGGACCCACTCCTGGACCCCCTGCAGTTTGCATACAGAGCCAACAGGTCTGTGGATGATGCTGTAAACATGGCCCTCCACTTCATCCCCCAGCACCTGGACACTGCAGGAACCTATGTCAGGATCCTGTTTGTGGACTTCAGCTCCGCCTTCAATACCATCATCCCGGCTCTACTACAGGACAAGCTCTCCCAGCTGCACGTGCCTGACTGCACCTGCAGGTGGATCACCGACTTCCTGTCTGACAGGAAGCAGCACGTGAAGCTGGGGAAACACGTCTCCGACTCCCGGACCATCAGCACCGGCTCCCCTCAAGGCTGCGTCCTTTCTCCTCTACTCTTCTCCCTGTATACTAATAGCTGCACCTCCAGTCATCAGTCAGTCAAGCTCCTGAAGTTTGCAGACGACACCACTCTCATTGGACTCATCTCTGGTGGGGATGAGTCCGCCTACAGGAGAGAGACTGAACATCTGGTGTCCTGGTGCAGCCAAAACAACCTGGAGCTCAACGCCCTAAAGACAGTGGAGATGGTTGTGGACTTCAGAAGGAACGCAGCCCTGCCCGCCCCCATCACCCTGTGTGACTCCCCGGTCGACACTGTGGAGTCCTTCTGCTTCCTGGGCACCATCATCACCCAGGACCTCAAGTGGGAGCTGAACATCACCTCCCTCACCAAGAAGGCTCAGCAGAGGATGTACTTCCTGCGGCAGCTGAAGAAGTTCAACCTGCCAATGACAATGATGGTGCACTTCTACACTGCCATCATTGAGTCCATCCTCACCTCCTCCATCACCATCTGGTACGCTGCTGCCACTGCCAAGGACAAGGGCAGACTGCAGCGTATCATTCGCGCTGCTGAGAGGGTGATTGGCTGCAATCTGTCATCCCTCCAGGACCTGCACACCTCCAGGGCCCTGAGGCGGGCAGAAAAGATTGTGGCCGACCCCTCCCACCCTGGACACAAACTCTTTCAAACACTCCCCTCCGGCAGGAGGCTGCGGTCCATCAGGACCAAAACCTCACGACATAAGAACAGTTTTTTCCCGAATGCAGCTGGCCTCATCAACAAGGCCCGGGACCCCCACTGATACCACTGATACTGTACTGTTATCCTGACCCCCACGGACACCAAACAGACAGCACCTGTACTTATGACACTTTATCCCCTTGCACTATTGTTTATTGTTTACTGTTTACCGTTTGCACTATGTTTATGTTATGTTATGTTTGTTATGTTTTTATTGCACTATATTTATTTTATTTTATTTCATTTTATTTATCTATTTTATGTTCACTGTTATGCACCACCTGACCAAAACAAATTCCTTGTATGTGTAAACCTACTTGGCAATAAAACCTGATTCTGATTCTGATTCTGATTCTGATTAAAATGCGAGGATGTTCAATGTTTCTCTGCACTTTGTCAAGTGCACTTTTAGTCACTCTTTAGGTTAACACACATATGGTGGTTTCTGCTGAGGAATCAAGTCTGTCTTGATATTTGAACAGGTGTTTTATTGCGTTGAATAGTTGTATTACTATCTAGTCTATAGGTAATCAGAGCACTAATTTAGCTCGGAAAATGGCGAGGATTGTTTGGCTGAATGGCCTGTCCTCGTCATCATATTCATATTATGTTATGTTATGTTATTTATAAAACAAACCCAATAACGCACTTATGCAAGGCACTGCAAAACCTACCACAATAAAAAGCTGGCAACACCGTAGCATGGATTGATCATATTGGTATCATACTGTTTTCATGAACGGCAATGTTACAGTCCTACATTTTTGAAGGCTAGTGGAATACAGGCCATATATACAATAAAAAATACAGACTGGTCAAAATCTATCACGTGGTTAAAAGGTTGCTGAATGATGTCATTGTGTGACTTCATATCCCGGGGTGCTGTAGCGTGCGTGGCGACAGGCGGAGACAAAAACACAGCTGTGTGATTTACTTTGAGACATAACTGGCGAGATATATCTGAGTCTTCTGAAGTAAAATAAAGTACATTTGGGAGATTATACCTTCCGCGCACAATACGGATTCCTTGCCATGGCAGCCGAGGACGAGAGGGAGGTAGTTCGTGTCAGAGTCAAGGTGAGAAATGTGCAAATTAGCTACCTAACCTCTATAGTCCCTGTAGTTTACCAAACAGTAACATTTGAGTTTTGACACGTAGATTGCAATGGTAGTTGGATTGACCTACTTATTTGTAGTGTGTTGGATTTCCAAGGGGGGTTTCAGCTCAGGTGTGCCACTAGCTAACCAGCTAGTTAAATAATTCGTGACAGTTATTCTAGTTCCACCGACACTGTCTTTGTTGTTATTATTGCACGTCTCACTACCGTAGCTGTCTCCAGCACAGGACTGCCACATGAGCGAAACGAAAGCAAAAAGAAAACGGAACACAGTTCGCTAGCTACACGAGTTATCTTTCACAATCATAACTAATATAATATGTCTTCCTCCCGCATAAATAATTTAAAAACTACCAGTCAGGTAACATTTTGTTGTTTACGCACTCGTGTACTGATATAGTTCCATAGCATTTTAAAGCTTTTAATGCATTTACTAAATGCTGAATTGTGAATAATTGTACAGTGTTGTAATTTACCAATACTTTCTGTTATGCAGTCATTAGTAGGTCATTTCTGTTACGTTGCTAAATCCAAGTGTGTGTTTTGTGACTCGCGTTGGGTTAGCATTATTGTGATTGCTACAGAAGAACAAACACATGCTTTGTTGTTTTTAATGGAGAAATATATACACTTCCCTTGTGGGTTCAGACTGAATAATTATTTCCATTTACAAGTAGAAACATATTCCTTACTCCTACCTAGTTCGAGTTTTACGCAAAGTCTACTTCTCTGCTTTACGAAACTTCAGTAGGAGACAGAAGAGGGGGAAAGGAAATGGGACATCCTATAAACATGCATAAGTCAATGTGCTGATTAGTAATGAAACTGGGTCAGGTCATATAGTCATATAAGTCATATGCTCCTGAGAGCTTGTGGTCTGCTGGCCCAGAGTTCTGGCCTCCTAATTTAGGCTATAGAAACATTTTGAATGCATTTCGCCTCAACCTAATTATATTTCTCAGTTTGTATAATGACATTTTTTGTTATTTCACCCTAATTAGAATTATCTGTACTTCAGCACCTTTAATATTGTTGAATGTCACATATGCATGAAAATAAGACATTCAGATTTCTGGTTTGATGTCCTTGTGGACCATTACCACACATAAAACATACTACAGAACAGTGAGAGTGTAGTTACTCTGTAAATGCTGCAGAACAGTGAGAGTGTAGTTACTCTGTACACACTGCAGAACAGTGAGAGTGTAGTTACTCTGTAAATGCTGCAGAACAGTGAGAGTGTAGTTACTCTGTACATGCTGCAGAACAGTGAGAGTGTAGTTACTCTGTACACGCTGCGGAACAGTGAGAGTGTAGTTACTCCGTACACGCTGCAGTACAGTGAGAGTGTAGTTACTCTGTACACGCTGCAGTACAGTGAGAGTGTAGTTACTCTGTACATGCTGCAGAACAGTGAGTGTTGTTACTCTACGTACTGCAGAACAGTGGGAGTGTAGTTACTCTGTAAATACTGCAGAACAGTGAGAATACAAAGTGGTTATTGTTTTTTCTGTATTAGAAATGTGAAGGGGCGTTGCCAGCAGAATCCCGCTCCTTTGCCGTTGACCCTCTGATTACCTCCCTGGATGTGCTGCACCACATCCTCATCCGGGCATTTGAGCTCAACAGGTGAGTGTGGGCAGAGTGGGGTGTGGTCAGGAAGAATGGGGTGTTTGAGCTCAACAGGTGAGTGTGGGCAGAGTGGGGTGTGGTCAGGAAGAATGGGGTGTTTGAGCTCAACAGGTGAGTGTGGGTAGAGTGGGGTGTGGTCAGGAAGAATGGGGTGTTTGAGCTCAACAGGTGAGTGTGGGCAGAGTGGGGTGTGGTCAGGAAGAATGGGGTGTTTGAGCTCAACAGGTGAGTGTGGGCAGAGTGGGTGTGGTCAGGAAGAGTGTGGCGTGGCAGGAGCGATAGGGTTTGTGTTTCACTATCCACAGAGGAAGACGGGGAGCACATTGGCATTCAAACACACACACACACACACACACAAGCTACTTACTGTCCTCACCCCACACACACGTACAACTCCTTTACACTTTCCCTCTGTCCTTCTCCCATCAGGAAGTGTAATTTTGGGGTGAGTTACCTGTGCCGTGACCATGGTGACAGTAACCATGGCGAAGGAGAGGTGTACCAGTCCCTCCTGTCAGACCTGGACCTGGACTCTGCATTTGCCCGCTCAGCCAAACCCTACCTGCTCTTAAAGATGGACATCAAACCAGCTGAGGACAGTGAGAGAACTTTAATTACACTCCCACAGTTTAACCCTTTAAGGTGTGAGAGCACAGAAATGTGACGGGAATGTTCTTAACTGAACATTCTAAAGCTGCTGTAATAATCACTACTGGTCATTGAAAGGAAAGGAGTTCTAGAACGCCGACTTGGAACTTTAGAAAAAATGTGTGTTTGTCTCAGGTCCCCTGTTGGAGGGCTGGGACATCATCAATCCCAAAGATGTGATCAGTTCTGACCTGCTGCCCGGAGAGAGGAGGGGTCTGGCTGCTGCCGCCCTCCCCTTCACCCAGTCCCTGCTGTCTCAGGTGAGTGATGTCACTGATCTAGTCACTGCTGTCTCAGGTGAGTGATGTCACTGATCTAGTCACTGCTGTCTCAGGTGAGTGACCTCACTGATCTAGTCCCTGCTGTCTCCGGTGAGTGATGTCTGTGATCTAGTCACTGCTGTCTCAGGTGAGTGATGTCACTGATGTAGTCACTGCTGTCTCAGGTGAGTGATATCACTAGATGTAATGGTGTTCATTCAATTCTTCCCTTCCCATTATCCATGTGGGGGACTTTTATTTCCCATACTATCCATAGATTTAAAAAGATGATTGTAGTCAAGAAATAAAACTTTATTGCGCCTTTATACAATAGAAAACTTTTTTCCGTTGGAGACATCCCGCTGTGGTGTGTGTGGCGTGTGGTTGAAGTTCAGATTCGCTCGCCTGTTTCCCATATTGTGCTGCCAGTTGATATGCATTGTAGAAGCCAGTCTCCAGGTCATACCGCAGTGGCTCCCAGCCCAAGCCCCTGTCGCTCTCCCCAGGTGGGCCGGACCCTGTCCCGGGTGCAGCAGGCGCTGAGCTGGTCCTCCGGGGAGGAGGGGCAGCCGTTTAAACCCCCCCTGAGTGACTCCGAGTTCCACAGCTTCCTCAACAGCCAGGGCCAGCTGTGCCACCCCGAGGAGCTCCGCCTGCGTATTTACCATGGGGGTGTGGAGCCATCACTGCGCAAGGTACAGGGCGCTCTCACACACACACACACACACGCACGCACGCACACACGCACGCACGCACACACACACACGCACGCACGCACACTCACACACACACACACACACACACGCGCACACACACTGTTACAATCTCTGTCGTAAGTTTTGTGTTTACATTGTTCTCTGCTGCGCGTGTCTCGTGTTCTTCCGGTTTGTCGTGAGATGTCATCGGTTTTTTCTGTCTCCGGCTACTCGGCTTGAAAGAGCCCCTGTTCACCAGTGGAGCCTCGCTCTTCGGATCTGTGCTCTGTACTTGCGGATTGTGATTACTTTGTTGACTTTGCGTGTTTGACCTTAATTTTGTTTGACTTCCGATTCTCGTCTAGCCTTTCTGAATCATTTGCTGATCGGATTTCTTGTTTGACCACAGTCTCATTGGGTTGGACTCTGACTCTTGCTTAGCCCGTCTAGCTTGTGTGCCCAGTGGAGTTTGTGAGTTTGACTCTGTTTCCTTTCTTGTGACCTCGACTCTCGTTTTGGCCTCTGCTCGCCATGTAGAGACTGTAGTTAGTGTGTTCCCAGCTGGATTACAGATCCTTCCGTCAGGACACTACTTTTTGTTTCGCTTGTTATTTTTCCTTCATTATTTCTGAAGGTGACTCTGGGTGAAATCTGAAGTCTCCGTTGGGGGTACGCTATTCTGACTCTTGTTCTCAGCGTGCAGATGAAGTGTCCCATAGCTGCCCCGTACCCAGCGAGCCTTCGAAGACCAGCCAGGCTTTAGTTAATGTGGGACAGACAGGATTTAGTTAATGTGGGACAGACAGATAGGGACTGGAGTTACTCACTGGTCTGCAGCATCATTTCCCTGACCCATTACTCAGTCACTTCCCTTATCCTCTTTCCTGTTATGGTCTGACCTCGTCTGGATCGAGACAACAGACACACACACACACACACACACATACACACACACACAGTTACTGCACACTGTGAGAGGCACATAGCGCGAAGACTAACACAAACTCTATGACTGTAATACACAGGACAAAGGCATTGGTTTGGGAGTCTCCCCTTTCATGACACTCATGTTACATGTACCCCGATTCAAACACTTTTTGTAATTTGTATTTGTTGTAGATGGTGGCCTAGTTTGGCCTGGCATAAGTTAGGTCAGAATATTTCTAGCACTGTGTTCTTGGCTAGAAATAGCTGTACGAAATGAGTATTGTACCTTATCAAACCTGTGTTTTGTAGTTGTTCCAATGACCATGATGTGCACTTTTGTACGTCGCTTTGGATAAAAGCGTCTGCCAAATAAATGTAATATAATGTAATGTCTCAGATGGTGTGTTTTAAAGGGTGAATGCATATAAACTCCTCTTCCCGGGTGGGGTCCCCCTCTCCCCCCCCCACCCCTGGTTCCAGGTGGTGTGGCGGTATCTCCTGAACGTGTATCCGGACGGGCTGACGGGCCAGGAGCGGATCGACTACATGAAGAGGAAGAGCCGGGAGTACCAGCGGCTCAAGAGGGAGTGGCCCGCACGCGTCGCCCCCGGCGACCTGGACCTCATCAGGAGCAGCGTGACGAAGGACGTGCGGCGGACGGACCGCACCCACCCGTACTACGCCGGGTCCGAGGACAACCCCCACCTGACCGCCCTGGCGGACCTGCTGACCACCTACGCCGTCACTCACCCACAGGTGCGCACCGGCCCCGCCCCCCCGCCTCAAACCACACCCCCCTCTCCCCACTAACGCAGAGCTCTGCACTGCCGTAGTTATACCCGCCTGCCCCCTCTAACACACAGCTTTACACTGCCCTAGTCACTGCTTTGCCGTTAGCCTTAACTTCTACACTTGCTCGGAAACGTAGAACAGACACGTGTGGCGTGCGCACAGGAGCACATCGTGTAACAGGAATAAGGATCGCCATGGCGACTTTTTTGTCATCGCTGAGGGCAGAATCAGCAGAGCAGTCCTGATGTGTATTGAGAAGACCACGCGAGTCATCCACCGCAGTCCCGAACCACGGTTCTCCACCCAGTCATCGGGTGAACCTGGAGAACGAGGGCCAAGCCAGCGCTTACCCCACACCGGTGTAGCACAATCCCAGCCGGCCTTGCTGCAGTAGGAATGGCAGGCGAGCGGGTGTTAGATGTTCGGCGTTGCTAAGCGCAGCTACCTTCCCCCCCTTCCCCCCCCCAGGTGTCGTACTGCCAGGGCATGAGCGACCTGGCGTCGCCCATCCTGGTCGTCATGGACGACGAGGCGCACGCCTACGTCTGCTTCTGCGGCCTGATGCGGCGGCTGGAGGGGAACTTCGCGGCGGACGGCGGGGCCATGGCGCTGAAGTTCGGCCACCTGCGGCTGCTGCTGGAGCGCTGCGACCCGGAGCTGTTCGCCCACCTGCGGCGGCGCGGCGCCGACGGCCTGCTCTTCTGCTACCGCTGGCTGCTGCTGGAGCTCAAGCGCGAGTTCCCCTTCCAGCACGCGCTGCGCATGCTGGAGGTCAGCTGGAGCTCCCTGCCCCCGGACCCGCCCGCCACCGAGCTCCGCCTGCTGGCCCCGCCCCCGGACCCGCCCGCCACCGAGCTCCGCCTGCTGGCCCCGCCCCCGGACCCGCCCGCCACCGAGCTCCGCCTGCTGGCCCCGCCCCCGGACCCGCCCGCCACCGAGCTCCGCCTGCTGGCCCCGCCCCCGGACCCGCCCGCCACCGAGCTCCGCCTGCTGGCCCCGCCCCCGGACCCGCCCGCCACCGAGCTCCGCCTGCTGGCCCCGCCCCCGGACCCGCTCGCCACCGAGCTCCGCCTGCTGGCCCCGCCCCCGGACCCGCCCGAGACCGAGCGCCGGCTGCTGGCCCCGCCCCCGGAGGCCGGTGCTATGGGGTGCGGCCCCAGGGAGGAGGGGGTGGAGTGTCGGGGCAGAGGAGAGGGGGAGGGGGGTTCTCTTTCGGGGGAGCCTGAGGAGAGCGTCGCAGCACACCCCCCCTTTGAGAAGCAGCCCAGTCCCGGGGGGTTTAAGTACTACAGCACCCATAAGGAGGACGGCTCTGAGCTGGCTCCGCCCCCTGTGAGTGGACGGCAGTCTGAGGAAAGTGGGGACCGCGCAGGCGATAGAGAGCGCAGTTCTCCTAAAGGCCACACGGGGGCGGCGCTCTCCTCCCCCTCACCGCCCAACACGCTAGCCGCACCTGGATTTGAACACGCCCCCCCTGCCCCGGTAACCGACAGGGCGCCGCCCTCGCGGGGGGGCCCGTCCACGCCCCCGCCGCTGCCCCCCCCGCAGGAGCTGGGGCAGGGGAACCCCTTCATGCTGTTCCTGTGCGTGGCCCTGCTGCTGGAGCAGAGGGCCCAGGTGATGCGGAGCGACCTGGACCATAACGAGCTGGCCATGCACTTCGACCGGCTGGTGCGCCGGCACAGCCTGGCCCAGGTGCTGCAGCGCGCCCGGACCCTGTTCGCCCAGTACCTGCAGAGCCAGGAGTGGGACTCGCAGCCGAGCGGAGAGGTCAGCCCCGAAGGCAGGCCACGCCCCCTGCAGCCTCCCACAGGCTCCGCCTCCTCCAACTCCACCTACAGGCTGACCAACACCGTGCCCTCAACGCACCCTCTCCCACCTCCCTCCTGACCAGTGTCAGCACACACACGCTTACGCAGTTATACTCTCTCTCTCACACACACACAGAATTATACTCTCTCACACACACACACACACACACACACACAGTTATACTCTCACACATACACACACACACAGTTATACTCTCACACACACACACACACACGCAGTTATACTCTCACACACACACACAGAGTTATACTCTCTCTATCTCACACACACACACACACACACACAGTTATACTCTCACACACACAAACACACACACACAGAGTTATACTCTCTCTCTCACACACACACACACACACACACAGTTATACTCTCTCTCTCACACACACAAACACACACACACAGAGTTATACTCTCTCTCTCACACACACACACACACACACACACACAGTTATACTCTCACACATACACACACACACAGTTATACTCTCACACACACACACACACACGCAGTTATACTCTCACACACACACACAGAGTTATACTCTCTCTATCTCACACACACACACACACACACACAGTTATACTCTCACACACACAAACACACACACACAGAGTTATACTCTCTCTCTCACACACACACACACACACACACAGTTATACTCTCTCTCTCACACACACAAACACACACACACAGAGTTATACTCTCTCTCTCACACACACACACACACAGAGTTATACTCTCATACATACACACACACACACACACACACACACAGTTATACTCTCACACATACACACGCACACCACATACACACAGAGTTATACTCTCACACATACACACGCACACCACACACACACAGAGTTATACTTTCACACATACACACACACACACACTGCACACACTGCACACACACAATACCTGCAGCTCGTCTGGTATGTCTTACTGTGCCGTTATTTGCCGTTGGCCTTAAGTGACAGAAGGATGGTATCTGCACTCAACCAAAGGTCGCCACTGTGAACCACGCTGTCCTCTCCATGCACACTCAGCTCAAAGCACTCACTAATCACATACGCTTAAATCAAAGTCACATACACATACACACACACGCACATAAATCAAAGTCATGCGCACACGTACATACACACGTGCAAACAAATCAAAATCACATGCACACACACACACACACAAATCAAGCCAAAGCCACTGACTGTGCTCACACCCACACTGCACACACAGTTGCCACGGTGATCTCTTTCCCGATCGTGGATGTCCCCGATTGCTCCTGTAACTCTTGTCTTCTCGTCTGTGTGCTTCACTGTGATTGGCCGAACCGTGCACGTTTGAGGGAACAAATCAGTGGCCTTCATACCTGTTTTGATGCATCAAGTGTTGCTGCTCATTTCTGTACAGACAGTAATACTCCGTTTTTGTCCATGTTCTGAATTGTCCTTTTTTTCAAATTTAACCTGTGAACACATATTCAGATTTTTACTGGATACAGCCGTGGGCCTCCTGCCGGCACTTAGAAGCTACAGATTAGCCCAGCTTTAACGTTTATACTCTGGTGGGTGGAGAAGTGACATCTGAGTAGACAAATTTGTTCCTGCAAATTGTTCTGGTTTCGACATTACCTCCTTGTTGCAAGGCGCAGATATTTCTCTCTGCTCTAATAATTTGATTCCTCATTTTAGGCAGGGCAATGTCATGATGCACAACGCTGCACTAGCAGGAATAACCGCATGTGCTGCGGCTGCTGCGCGCGTTGCTGCTCTGTGGATCCTGTGGAGTCCGAACCGCAGGCCCGGTTCCCTCCGGTTCTTCTGACAGGCCCGCTGCGTTCCAGATGAACGCGCCTTCGTCCCCGCGTCTCTGGCTGCGTCCGAAATGGCTTACATGCCTACTATTGAGTATGCGCGTTGTATACAGCTTGTGTACTCAATAGTAGGCGAGTAAGCTGTTTGGGACACGGTCTGTGCGTTATTCCTCTGCAGTGTGCACAGAAAACGTCGCCCTGGCAGAGGCCCAACATAAGTGCTCCATATGTTGGGCCTATGCCTAAGCGAGGCGGCCAGAGTGTGTGCTGTCCAGTCACGTGGCGGAGTCGTGTTTTTGGATCCAGTGCTCTGTCACCTGACGGTCTGTTTATACCTCACCGGCTGGGTATTTCACAGGGGCTGCCCAACAGAACTGTTGCACGTTTCTGTGATTTCGCAGCCCTCGTATTCTTCAGCGTGGGAAGCTGAGAAATGCGCAGGTTTAGAAGAATGCGCTTTGCAAAACTGTGATTGGTCTGTTTGCAAAAAAAAACAGAAGGGTTTCTTCACACTTACAGTAATTACTGTGTTATTTTTATTGGATAAAGAGATTTAATCGACTTATGGTCTATATGATTTTAGACCAGACCAGAAAAACTTGTGATGACACCGAGGGTGTTACAAGTCTTGTATTTCTGTGTGACTTCGATTGTTACTGTACTTTATAATTTAACCTCATCTGAAATTGTTTTTTTGTATAATGTTTTAGAATGTCACATGAACGCACAAAGAGGTTTTCTGGTATATCCGAGAGTCAGTGATTGGGGCATTCATAAAATAAACACATGCAACGCATCACCACAGGGGTGCACGGTATGAAGATTCTGAATCATTGTCAATAACCGGTATCTGGCCACGTTGGCTTAGGTCGATGCCAAGTTTATTTTAAGCTATCACAGGCCAATACTGGCACAACACCAATATCATTGTGCATCCGTAATCACGGTATATAACCTTTACTTTCCTCATTAGTAATAGTGGATTGGTTTAACGTTGTAGAACATATTTCAAAACCTCCAAGTATTCAAAGAGTGAACGAGTGAAGCTTTACCTAAACAGCCAATGTATAGCCATCCCCCAGGGTGAAGCAAGGCAGCCATTTTGCGCAAGAATGTTCATGTCTGCCGGGCTGGTAAGGTAGGGGATTATTAAGCCAGTTAAACTGGGGGTGACCAAGTGGTGAGAGCTGATAAAGTTTTCAACAGGACATTGGGGAACACTCTACTTTTTATAATAGTTGTGCCAGAAACCATACCACCATGCATCTTGTTCCTGCTGAATGGCTTATGTTGAGCTGGTGTGGTCTTGGTTGGTACTTTGGTGGGAGACCTGCTGGGATTACTATGTTACTGTTGGAAGAGTGTTGCTGTTGGTGGTGGTTGAGGGGAATGTTTCCAAGAACATATTTTAAATATAAGAAAAATGAATAATCAAAATGAAAAGTATTGTTTCTGCCCGGTTTCGAACCGGGGACCTTTCGCGTGTGAGGCGAACGTGATAACCACTACACTACAGAAACAGACATGTATTATATGATGATGTCATTGAATATAAATGATAAAATATCTTGTAAATGGAAACATAATTCGCTGTCAAATTAATTCAGCCCATGTCAAAAACGAAGAACGAAAAAAAAGAATGTACCTCACTAATCGACCAAAATGCCGAAACCCGGGATCGAACCAGGGACCTTTAGATCTTCAGTCTAACGCTCTCCCAACTGAGCTATTTCGGCAGGATAACTTCAGTTTCTATGGTATGTGATTATTACATAAATTATAATTTTTACGCTGTATTTTTCTCATTTCCAGTTGCAAACTAGATTTCGTAAGATTAAATTAATTAAATTAAATTAATTGGAAACGAAATATTTGAAAGGAAACGACGCTTTTTTAAATGCTAACTAGCTACATCAGCTTGCTGTCCAAGTTGAGAAGCCTCATTGATGGACCACAAGGACCGCATGGTTGGAAGGGTAGAATGGCCAAATACAGGGCCAGGGCTGGGGAACAATCAACGTGGCAACAATAGTTTAGGATGGGAAGAAGGGAAAGAATAAAAATGAAGAGAAAAAAGGGGGAAAGACTAAATGAAAAACTGAGTGAGTATAGGATTGTTGTGCTCGTGTTTGGTGTTACAGTATAGCAATTAAATAAATAAAAATACATGGTTAATTATTGAAAAAATGATTGAAAATCACTTTTTTATCACAAACCTGAGCACACATCTTGGCCAAATTAAGGTTTGATGCAGCACAACGTGTCTAAGACATACAACGTTGTTGCTCTAGAGAACCTCATAATAATAGCTAGCACGTTACAAACTAATAATATAATTACATGGGGGATACTTTGTAAAATGTCTCCCGACCGCGAAGAATGCCTGACTTCTTACAGAATATAGCGTTTTTTCCCCACCAAAGCGAAATTGGAACTCTGACTCCTTTATTGGTTTTCGGCAGCCAGACTCTCGTGGCCTGGGTAGATTTTCCCGTTTTAGTTAAATCGCTACCTGAAACATGTGCAAGTCGGTTTGTTTGCTAAATAAAACATAACATTAAATTTACAGCAACACTTTTATTAAGTTATAATAACGCTACTTTGTATGGAGTTCAATACACATACTAGGAAGTCATCGTTTCGTTCGGGCCAGTGGCGCAATGGATAACGCGTCTGACTACGGATCAGAAGATTCTAGGTTCGACTCCTGGCTGGCTCGACCTTTTGTCCTTTTACCTTAATGACTCAAAGTAGTAGTGAGTCCCTGTAATTCTTGGTTGTGAAATCCAACCAAACTCACCCCTGTGACCAAGTCGAACAAGTTTATTTCATATAGCCAATCAGGGGTCGAAACTCAACCAAGAAATAACTGCTAAAGGGCGAACATTTTGTCCACCAGATGGCAATGTACATCTACATGTGGGAAGGAGCGCGCCCCGAGGCAGCCGTGAGTCTCTAATTCTTGGCAGTCAGATCCAATAAATCCCCGTTCGCTACCAAGAATATACCAAGAGTGGAAGAAGACAGCCAATCAGGGCGCGCATCGCTACCAAGATTTAAACGACGCGGCCAATTAGATCGCGTATGTCTACGAACAATTTACCAAAAATTAACCAATTTTGCTTGAGTGTCTCGGGCTGAGGGCTGAGACGCGCAAATCTTGAATGAGGTAAATCGCTGTTTTATTTTCCTGCTTCGGTAGGCAAAGATAACTGCACATTTCAGTGAATGATAACTCGGAAAAAGTTACGACAACCGAATTTACTTTTTGCTAGCTACCTAGCTAGCTACGGATAAGTAGTACGGTAACGTTATCAAATGTAAAGAAGTGTAAACCGGGGGCAAGTGGTCTATCTGTGTAACGATAACAGATAAATGTTAAGGAACGACTGTACTGTCATGGTCGCATCTATAGATGAACATTAGTTCTCTAACTTTTGCTCACTGCTAGATTGCCAATGTTAATCTTCAATTTTGTGTAATTTAAATGTGCAGTATGTAAGTTTGGAGAAACCAGAGAGAGTTGGTTATTGAAAACAAAAAAAACAAAAAAACTTCCAGCCCTTCCCTTGGCTCTCCCTCCAAAGCGCCACCCTCCAAACACATGCAAATTTGCTGATTGAGGGGCTAACAACAGCCAATAAATGCAGACAAAGACGTTTTTACTTGTATGCGACCCAGAGGAAGTTACAGGTGTAAAATAAACATTACTAAATGCATGTGGACCCGGTGTGTGCAATTTGTTAATTTTGTTCAGTTGAACACCATAGGAAGCTATAAACATCACCAGCTAGCTGTAGATAAGCTACAAGATAACACTTAACGTACAGCATCTATAATGTAAACAGTGGGCTAAATACATCAGCTAACTAGCTAGGCTACTATTTCTACGTCAGCTGCACAATTTGTGGCGAATTCAAGCAGAAATAGAACAAGCAAGAAAATCACCTGTCCAGCAGAAATACTGTAAATTGATCGTAATTAAGCCCGTCAAGTCCCAGAGCTCTCGAGCTTAAATCCAAACCGACGTTCACGAGTCTAAATCGGTTCTGGTTCAATTCCTTTTTGGTCATAGGCCTAAATCTTTTCTTCAACCGTCTTCTTTCTTATTTTTATTTTTTTATCAGCCGTTATAAGCCGTTGTATTCAAAGGCGGAACTCGCAATTTTGGCAAAATTTCCTCTGCCGTTCTTGCTTTGTTTTCTATGTATGCTAGCTACAGCAATCTCTGTGGTCCCTATTGTGCTTTTAACTCTGTAGCCAGCACTCTGACGACACTGTGAACGCGCAATGCGATTGACAGGCAAGTCTCCTAGCCCAGTGGTTTTCAAAGTGATTTGGGCCAGGGGGGCCTCTACAAATTGGAGGGAAGATGAGGGAAAATGCAAAAAAAAAAAAAATGTTTTTTAATAAAATCGAATTATTATTATTATTATAAAATATAATTTATAATAATATATAACACATCGAAATATTATTTGCCATGCCCATCTTTCTAATTGCCTGCCAGTCAAAACATCATTCATCACATACTGTCAATGTTGACCTGGTGAAGGTCTGCGCCTGCCACAAAGTTGCCCTGCTCTTGAAATTTAGCTAGCTAGCTAGCTAGCCCTCCCACTCATAGACGTATATATTAGAGCCCGACCGATGCCAGATTTTTGGGGCCAATGCGGGGCGACATAGCTCAGGAGGTAAGACCGATTGTCTGGCATTCGGAGGGTTGCCAGTTCAAACCCCGCCCTGGGCGTGTCGAAGTGTCCTTGAGTAAGACACCTAATCTCTAACTGCTCTGGCGAATGAGAGGCATCAATTGTAAAGCGCTTTGGATAAAAGCGCTATATAAATGCAGTCCATTTACCAATGCCGATCCCGATTTTGGAGAGTCCTAGCCCACCGATTACCGATGTTTTGACCGATATTTTGTAAAAAAAGTGCAACATTTTCAAATTAATTAAAAAAACTTATATTTTATTAAAGTTTCTATATTTAAGAACATTTAACTTATAAGCAAACAAATAAAAATAAACACACAAATAACTTTTTAGATAAAAAATGTAAAAGATGATATTAAATTAAATATATATATATATTAACACCATCATGTATTTTTATGAATATTATTATTATTGTTGTTGTTATTAATTTGTTATTATTTCTTAGTATCTATTCTCAGTACATTCATTATATTTTCTTATTTTATTCCTACTACATGATCTCAAAGAGTAAGACTATCTAGCGAGTTTCCCTATCCATAAGAATTCGGTGGTGAAAATAACTACAATGCGCTCTGACGCGTGACTAGATGACACACTCGCTCGCAATAACGCATTAGCTATTGACACAGCCTCATTATTTCTTATTATATATTCTCAGTAAGTTAAATGAATTATATTTTCTTATTTTATTTCTACTACATGATCTCAAAGAGTAAGACATTATCTAGCGGAGCTAAAGAGTGAATCAAGTGTAACGTTAGATGAAATTAAATTGACTGGATGAAAGACGTGAAAAAAACTACAATGCGCTTTCGTGCAGGTTACCCGCGCTAACTGTTGGTTGATTCACTTCTCCAACAGCAATCCTTCTCCAACAGCAATCCTTCTCTCATGTTATCACGACAAAGCCAGATAACATGGCTTAAAATGATCCACGTTATAAGTGTTTTATCGGCGTTTTTACTGTCTGGTTAGCTTGCTAGGATGACGCGTGACTAGATGACACACTCGCTTGCAATAACGCGTTGGCTATTGACACAGCATCATATAGTAGCTAATATCATTATCTCAGATAAAAAAAACAAATGTGTGATGCATTCAATCACACATATCATTTTATTTTGGCTGGTTATTTATTTGAGAATACAGCGATGTCCTCTGGAAATGTAGATCCTACGCTGCTTATGTGCTCACTTCCACTTCATAAAGGCTTGCTAGCCAGCTAGCTTGCTAAAGTGAACCAAATATGTTAGCTAGCTCGCTCGCTTGATAATGAGGATTGATAAACATAGTGGTCGTATAAACGCATTTAATTAAAAACTTTCATATATACATACCTTTATCGCGGCAAACGAATCTGTGCAGACAAGTCTTGCAGTGGAGAATATTGGATGAGGCACGAGTGACAAACGTCTTATTAGAGAAGTAGCCCGTCAGCTGCTGCAGTTCACACTTGTATTAGAGCTCCCTCTACTGGATAATTCTAGTAAATAGCAATTACAACGTTCGAACAAACAAGTACAGACAAATAATCATTTTTTTGTTTATTATACTTATTTAAAAATCGGGACACATCGGCGGCATAACTGCCGATCCCCATGTTGTTAAAAAAGTCAAATAATGGCCGATATATCGACCAAACCGATATATCGGTCGGGCTCTAGTATATATGTCTATGCTCACACTAGTATGCTCTCTCTCTCTCACTCACTCCCAGACACAAACACACAGATACACACACGGACAGACAGACACTCACACACACACACACAATGTTGTTGAATGTTGTTAAACTAAACTGACAAACAATGCTGATAATGGAATCTAATGGAATGATTAAAGATTTGAAATACAAATGTAATTATTATTGCATTAATAAAAGTAGGCTAAGGAAATATATTCAGAAGTTTTTATTTTATTTTATTTTTTATACATTTGCCGTAGTATTGTCACTGCGTTTTTAAAGACATCTTGCAAAAGGGGGGCCCCGGCCAGAAGCTAATGCTATTTGGGGGGCCTTGGCATGGAAAAGTTTGGGAACCCCTGTCCTAGCCGACCAGTCCTGGTTGTTAAAACTCAGGCGCTGTGAAATTTAGACTGCCTGATTTCATAGCCTGGGGTCGCAAGGAAGACTGGTTTTTTATAGCTTATAATTTATTGATATCTGTCAGGAATTGAGATGTGAAAGATATTTAACCAAATATGAACAAAAGTGTTCTAAAAACGTGCTCACCAGCTGAGAGGTAGGCAACACGCTTCTGGAAAAGGCATGTTTTCTACTGTGAGCACTTGGCTAAAAGAAAAAAGAAGTAAGATATATCGGAAACTTAACCATTACATAAGAAAAGGCTGGTAGTGCCAGTGTCTTTTTTGTTTTTGCCACACTATAAAGGCTACATGGAAGGAAATTGTCCTTTCACACAGACCATTTACACAAAACTTACTGAAACGATTGTTATCAGCTGCTCCACCGTGTTTGTGTTAGTAGCCTAGGCAGGCTAGGCTACCTATAGACTCCTAGCTCATGTGGTAAACGTTACTGTTAACAAAAGTTACAATATCAAACAGATTATATAAATTATGGAGGCTTTTATTAATTATAGTCAGGTCCCTGGTCCTAAAATCTGAGACAAGTCTGATTTGAGTCAAGTGATGGAACCTCCACCTCTGCTAAATCTTAAAACTGGGATATCAACAATATAGCCTATCTTGGATTGGCTGATTAACATACCTGATTACCTACGAGGAACTGATATTTTTGCACTTTCTTTGTGAAGTCACCATGAGAATGTATTAACCGGTTTATATATTTTTGTTCTAACTGGTATTGTATTAATTTATGTGGGCTGAACACTGGAACAGAAACATTATTATTATGTTTTTGTTCAGAACGAAATGAAATGAAAAATAATTTGTTCCTAATCCCTGGTTAGTAATACTAGTGGTGCAAAAAGTATCCAGTCACACATTTGCGTTAAAATACAAATATCTTACAGGAACCTGAATTCAGTGAATGTAAAAAGTAGACCAAGTAGCCTACTTTAAGTTACATTTAGGTCAGTTCAGTTTAAGTTTATTGTCATTCCTTCTCCTTACAGGTTATGCAAAAAGCAGAACGAAATATAGTGCCCCCGTGGCCATAGTGCAATACCTAAAACAGAAAAATTGAACAAGCACTAAAAACAGAACGTACAACAATAAAACCAGCAAACTTAAAAACTTCACTTAAGATGAAGTGCTTATGTAAGTCTAAAAAACGTTCAGGTAGGACAGTTCAGGAGACCAACAGCCTATGGAAAAAGCTGTTTTTGAACCTGGTGGTCCTGGTCTTGATACACCTCAGCCTTCTTCCAGAAGGCAGCGGGTCAAACAGTCCTCGAAAGGGGTGCAAGGAGTCCTTCATGATGCTGCGGGCTTTTCTTTTACACCTTTCTGTGTAAATGTCCTTGATGGTGGGGAAGCTGGTTCCGGTGATGTACTGGGCCGATTTCACAACCCGCTGCAGGACCTTCCTGTCTGCAGCTGAACAGTTCCCATGCCAAACAGTAATGCAGCAAGTCAGTATGGACTCTATGGTACACCTGTAGAACCTGGAGAGAATAGATGTGCACAGCCCAGCTCTCTTTAGCCTTCTTAGGAAGTAAAGGCGCTGTTGTGCTTCTTCACTAAGGAGGAGGTGTGCTGGCTCCAAGAGAGACTGTCTGTGATGTGCACCCCCAAGAACTTAAAACTGTGTACTGTCTCCACAGTTGAACCATCGACCTGTAGGGGGGAGTGAGTCGCTTTTGTACATGCTTTTGTACAACAAAATAGCTTTGTTACATTTAAAAAAGGAGGGTAGAATAAATAACTATGTGGTAAGTGCTTTGTGAAAATGCTGTTTATTTTACATCTATTGTTAGCATTTTTTCTTTGAGTACCCTTGTATATGTACTCCTGCAGCCTTGTTGGTCGAAAGTTTTTGCTGTTTTTCTCATGCTTCACTAATGAAAGATTAACAACAGTTTCAATGGTATAAACAAGCCAAACAATTGGTTTAAGACAAGCGTGTATACAGGTGTTATGTTTCTAGTGCAGGAAGCATTAACAGGTATCACTTTAAAGGGTTCTGATAATAGCATTAAGACCTGGATTAGACAGAAAAATATTGATTTTCAGGCCTTGTAGTGAATTTCCATTTCAGCAGCAGAAAACTGAAAAGCAGCAAGACCAGAACAGGAACATGCTTAGGGACGAGTCCAACTGACAGTGTATTGGATCTCAAATAGTATTTTTTGTACACAGTAATTTTGCCAAAAAAATAAATAAATTACAAATTCACAAGATATGTTACAAAATACTTTTTAAAAAAATGCATTTGCACCACAGAGGTTGCGGGTGTGCAGCAATTCGCTATAATCCCAACCGACTTGTTGGCAAAGTGAGGATCTAGTAAAATATGTTTAATTTTCAGAATCCAGCCGTTTTAACCATTAACGCCCTCGTTTGGCGTCTGACACTGAATACAGAACATAAGTGCATCAACAGTCAAATCACTGAATCTGTTAATAGGCAGAGCAACCTTTGGATCAACTGTTATCGAAATGTACAACTCACTACCAGATTAAAATTAAGAGATTTATTATGTTACAATAAGTATGCAATGTCTAATCGAAAGATTAAAGTTGACAAACTTTAAAAAAAATTATGTTACAGACATAGACAAGTTACAGTCACAGGGGAAAGAGATAAAGAGAAAGCCTTCCTGGTCAAACAGCACACAACTCAATCACAAATGACATTATGTGTACTATGAGTAGGTTTGCCCATCATATTATACTGCCTATCTTTCAAAGAGGATAACCTAAAGACTAGATTATCCAGCACACTGAAACCCTTCCACCCCTGGGAGACACTAGAGCCAACTGGACCCCCTACTTCCAAACTCCGTCCCCACTTCCTTGCCGGCTAATAACAAAGATTAATTTGACTTGAATCGTGCAGTCAGCATTCAGTATGACGACAGGCCCCAGCCATGGCACAGGATGAGCACACCCACCCAGAAATCTCATGTACTGGCGCACTGTATAAAGCAATCACATGTACTGCGAGCAATAGCCTAGAAAATACTTTAAATGTACAGACCTGTCATTATTCAGTCAGTACTCAGTTACACATCTAGGTGAAATTCACGTTTCGGAAGGGTGTTGCTACGATCCAAGGGCTGATGAAAAATATGTATGTATGCGTACTTAATCTAAAATAAACTTGTGGCACATTTGTTTAAAAGCACTGTGTGTGTGTGTGTGCTGAGAGACACTGTGTTATGCACGTACGTCAATACATACACACTTTATTATAGTACCGTGTTGTCACTGTTATAATTTACCCACAAGTAAGCTTGCGAAACAAGTAAGCGCAGACTTGTTTTACTGTTAGGATGTGTTTGAGGCGCCAGTGTTCCATCCGTGGGTGAAAGCGTTATCCACGTCCCTGCCCTGTACAGATGATGAAATGATGTCTGTTGCCGTTAAATCCGCGCCAATCCCGTCCTGCAGAATCACTTTGCTCGAGCGGCTGGAGCAGTGATCACGTCTCCGCGCGCGCAGCGGTGCTTAGTAGGATACGTTGTAGGATTACGTTTATCTCAAACGTCTTACTGCTCATAAGCAGACCTGCGATGTAGCACATCGCTGTCCAATCTAAACTGAAAGGAATATTTCCAGACCATTACAAGTTTTGAATTTAATGGATTTTCTGAGGAACTCCTTCCCGCTCTAAGCGCTCCGTGTATTTCAGGGAGTACCGGACCTCTAGGTGAGTTAAAACAAGGCTGTGTCCGTCTCTGTATTTCTGAGACCCGGTAGGAGTTTTGGTAGTGCTAATAAATATCGTTCTTTTCGGGTTGCGTGCTTTTGGTGTTGTGTTTTAACGTTGCTTTTAAGAAATACTTTTTTTGCCCGACGAAAGGCCACACTGAATTTGTAAGTAAAATGTAGCTGGAGTGATGGCACTAATGTTATTTTTTTTAAATGTTCCAAATTCATTATCGTTTTTAAAAGTCTTATGTAGTAGCTGAAATATGTCACATTTATGTTTTCTGTTTTTAAATTGATGTATGTATTACCCCAAATAACTACTGCCTATCCAGTTCAAAAAGGATCAAGCTGATGTCTGTCTGTCAGCCTGTCTGATTGTCTAATCCTGAGTTCTGTAACTATGAAACTGGGATCTTTCGGCATGCTGATAATCTGTATGTGAGGAAAGGATGCTGCATGGTTTTGAAGGAGTGCCCCTCCAGATCTATTAAAGAACTCGTTGATTACGTTTCTGGCTCTGAGGATAGACACCTGTGAAAGTTACACTGAATATTTCACACCTGGCTCTCTGTTTCTCTGACTGCGAGCTCAGGTACCACTCCTGTGTTTGGCTTCTCCCTGCTAACTCAGGCAGCAGGACTACAGATGAATGTATTGAGTATTTAATAATGTATCCCTTGATTCAGACATTATGGAACCTGTTTTAATGTGTGTTCCCTCCCTCCGTATTTCTCTGTTCAGTTCAAAGGAACATATGAAATGTATAGGTACCTAAAACCATTTTACCACCTTCTGCCTGAGGTCACACTGTCTCCTCATCTCTCAATGCCCCCCCCCCCCCCCAGATGTGTGTGTGTGTGTGAAAATATAGTGTAATCAATCACTAATCATTAATATTGAGTGTGTGTGTGTGCGCTTGCTCACTCGTGCATGTATGTGTGTGTGATGGATTTCATGTAAATATGGTGTAATCAATTACCGATCATTAATATTGAACCAAATCGAAACCTGCAGGGGACTCATTAACACCACATGTAGATTAAGTGACCCTGGATTGCAAATGATCAATAAAATTGATCGCAAGATGAATAATGTGATATTGAATGGTGAGTTGGGTGGAGCAGTATCTGGACTGTAATTGCCAGCTCTGCCTCCCTTCCTCCCTCTGTTCTCCTGTCCATCTTTCTCTCTCCCGCTCGTGGTGTAGTAATGATCCGGCGTCAGAGAGGGTCAAGCAGGCGTTTCCCTCGAGGGACCGAGGGAGAGGCTAATGGCTCTCATTTTCTTTCTGCTTACTGGACTGCGGTGCATGAGTGGGAGAATGGGAGAGGGTGAAACGCAAGGCGTGGTCTTAAGCCTCCTCGAAGCGTATGACAGAGCATGTGTGACAGGTGAACACACACGGGTATGAGCTCAGTCACACCCTCAGGACAGGTCTACCCTTAAGCAGGTGTAGTCAGACAGGTTTACACTTAAACAGGTGTAGTCAGACAGGTTTACACTTAAACAGGTGTAGTCAGACAGGTTTACACTTAAACAGGTGTAGTCAGACAGGTTTACACTTAAACAGGTGTAGTCGCACGAGTGTACTGGCGATTGTATCACCTACACTAGTATATAGTCTCTGGAGTGATTGGCTTACGTTCACAGCCGTCTATGTAGACACGCTTCTTGTTGGCAGAACTGTATCATGCACAAACACCACCCTTTACACACATCACGCACACACACCACCCTTTACACACCTCACACACACACCACCCTTTACACATCACACACACACACAATCTGCCTGTTATCCCTCTCTTACCTGCTCACAGGTAAATAAGGACACACACCGCTGGCTTTTACAGATCCTACATGCTCTAGCTTTTACGCTCCAGTCACCAACCACATTTACATGCACACCATAATGTGATTATTGTCAGTATTGTGATTATGACAATGGCTTGATTAAGCCATTTACATGTGTCTGCAAATGAAGCACATTTATCATGCAAATCATGGTTAGATGAAACACATGGCCTCAGACAGTTATACTGGCAAAAACTTTAGAAGATAAGACACAGAGGCGCTACGCTTCCACATCCACACATACACACATTAACCCACATACACACAACACTTAACACACATACACGCAACACTTAACACACATACACGCAACACTTAACACACATACACGCAACACTTAACACACATCCAGACATACACACTACTTAACACACATCCATACATACACACAACACTTAACATACATCCACTCATACACACAACACTTAACCCACATACACACAGCACTTAACACACATCCACTCATACACACAGCACTTAACCCACATACACACAACACTTAACACATACACACAACATTAACACACATACACGCAACACTTAACACACATCCACACAACACTTAACCCACATACACACAACACTTAACACACATACACGCAACATTTAACGCACATACACACAGCACTTAACACACATCCACACATACACACAACACTTAACCCACATACACACAACACTTAACCCACACACACAACACTTAACCCACATACACACAACACTTAACCCACATACACACAGCACTTAACCCACATCCACTCATACACACAACACTTAACCCACATACACACAACACTTAACACACATCCACACAACACTTAACCCACATACACACAACACAACATACATCCACACATACTCAGAACACTTGACACACATCCACACACAGGACACTTAAACCACATCCAGACACACACACACACTGTATACCTGCACACACACACACACACACACTGTATACCTGCACACACACACACACACTGTATACCTGCACACATAAACACACACACTGTATACCTGCACACATAAACGCACACACACACTGTATTCCTGCACACACACATGAATTCCTGCGCGGTGTGCAGATGGGTCAGCGTAGAGTGAAGGCGGCGTGTTCTGTCGTGCTCAGCGAGATGGCCGCCGTCTGCACACCGCGTCCGCTCAGCGCTTTATTCCCGCCCCTGACCTCCGACCCTCGGCCGCCTTTACCGGGACAGAACGGCCCATCTCTGAGCATCCTCTCCTTCCATAGGCGTGATGAGGTCTGCACATCGCAGCCTGTCTCCCCCGTGCAGGTCCGTCTCTGTGCGGTGACTGAACGGCTCCCTCAGCCTTCAGGACCGAACCCAACCAGGACTGCCGTCCGCACACACTCACCTGCACACCACGGCATTTACACGGCTGGGTTAACGTGCTGGGTGGAAGAGTTGGGTTCACACACTGATGTTTGAGTAGTTGGGTTCGCACACTGATGTTTGAGTAGTTGGGTTTGCACACGTTTGAGTAGTTGGGTTCACACACTGATGTTTGAGTAGTTGGGTTTGCACACGTTTGAGTAGTTGGGTTCACACACTGATGTTTGAGTAGTTTGGTTCACACGCTGATATTTGAGTAGTTCGGTTCACATGCTGATATTTGAGTTGTTGGGTTCACACTAATGTTTGAGTAGTTGGGTTCGCACACTAATGTTTGAGTAGTTGGGTTCACACACTGATATTTGAGTAGTTGGGTTCGCACACTGATATTTAAGTTGTTGGGTTCACACACTGATGTTTTGTGGGTGGACACGGTGGCATAGTAGTTAGCACAGTGGTTAGACAGTCGTGGGTTCGAATCTCGGCTTGGGGCCTTTCTGTGCGGAGTTAGCATGTTCTCCCCGTGTTCGCATGGGTTTACTGTGGGTACTCTGGGTTTGAGTGTGGGTTTCACCCACACTCAAAGACATGCATGTTAGGTACGCTGCTGCAGGTGCCCTTGACAAAGGCGCTGGCCTCAGAACTGGAGAGGCAGCACAAGAGAGGCAGCTGCCCACTGCTCCTAAGTAACTAGGATGGGTCAAATGCAGAGGACAAATTACCCCACGGGGTTCAATAAAGTATATCTTATGTTTGAGTAGTTGTATAGGTTGCAGGTGTTGGGTTTGTACACTGATGTTTGAGTAATTGTATAGGTTGCAGGTTTGATACCCAGGTTCGACACTGTCACTGTACCCTTGAGCTAGGCATTCAGCCTGAATTACTTTGCAAAATATTCAGCTGTTTAAATGGATTGTGAACTGTGTAACCCTGGGTAAGAGCGTCTGCTAAATGCCTGAAATGTAAAAAATGACACTTTATTAGAATATGTTAGATAGTGTCACTGTAGCAAATGTGACAACAAACAATCTGAAGGCTGAGAGGAAGAAAGATTTATGTTCATTGTGAAGGACATTTGGTAGGTACAATAGGTAGCCTACATTTTGGCAGAACATACAAACTACCAATGGGTACAAAAGATAAATTCACTTACCGAAAGCGCAGTGCAGCAATGACGGCACTTTTAGTGATGTTATTTAAGATGTGATGTATTCAACATGTAACCGTTGCCTTAATGACTTTCACTTGGAGCACCTTAATTAATAATGAAATAAGATAATGCAATATTAATGCCTATAAGTTTGAGACATAACATAAATAATTCAGCGAATAAATAACTGTCTGTCTCGCTCTCAATCTCTCTCTCTCACTCTCTGTCTCCATCTCTCTACCAACATGTGTCTTTTTAAGAGGTGAAATGGCTGCATTGATGTTGTTGTCAGTAGGGGTCTGGGAGACGGGCTCTTTGAGTTAATGATGTGCCTGCAGGACGGACGGAGTGGACCCGTGTCGCTCCCTTACCCTCCGGGAGCTCATTACAGCCGCTAACGCTGTGAGCAACCGTTTAATAGAGGCAGGACAGACAGACGGGCAGACAGACAGACGGACAGAAAGAAAGGAAGAAAGGGAATGCAGACAGGAGGGCTGAGTGGGAGGGAAGAGAAAAGGGAAAGAGAGGTGGATGTGAGAAGTGGTATGTCAGAGACCAAAAATAGAACCTGGGACTCTCTCTCTCTCTCTCTCTTCCCCCTCTCTCTCCCTCTCTCTCTCTCTCGCACACACATTCTCTCGCAAACACACACATACACAAACACATCCTCTCACTCTCTCTCCCTCTCCATGACACACATTTGTTTTTTTTATACACATTCTCTCACTTTCACATTGACACATTCACACCTTCGCACACAGACACACGTTCCCTCTCTGACACAGAAACAATAGAAGTGCCATCCTTGAATACAAAATCCACTTTGTTATGTTTTCTTCACAAATTGTTTACATGTACTTTGCAATTTGATTAAGTTCCATTTTTTCTAATCGTGTCAGTCTGTGTGAAAACACAACAACAGGAAACACTTAATTGATCGGTCGGTTATAAATCATATTTGAAGAGAGACATGGGCGATGGTGGTTAGAAACGGCTTTGAAGGAACAGAGAAAAGCTGTGAGGCAGAATCCAAGGCTTCCCAGATGTCCCAGTCTTGGGGTGTCCAGGTGTGTCCAAGAAGTGTCTGTGTACGCTCACAATTGCGTTGGGGGGGGGGGGGGGAGGGGAAGGGGCTTCCCCTTAAACTGACTTTTTGGTCTTGATCTGTTTTCAGTCATTTTCCTTGATTATTAACACACCAGTTCATTCAGAAAATTCTCAATACCATCAGCTATAGGCGTTTATGCCATTGAGAAAGCAATACACTTTTGTTCATTTGCAATGCAAAATTGTTCACATTTTATCAACGTGATTCGAGTCCTTTTCCTTCTCTGCACTCATACTCAGAGAATATTCATGGCAAAGATCAGAAATGCACAGATGTTAAACAATCTTCAAGCGCAGGTTTTGTTAGGGTGGTGTATCTTTCATTAAGTGTAATGCTTAAAATTGACTTTTCTTAATTGAATCATTTAGTCTCCTAAGCACAAGGTGACAAAGCTGTGTGTTACTTGCCAATAGATGAGTCAGATTGTTTGTTAATCAAGGAAGATGAATGAGAACAGGTTGAGACCAACAATCAGTTTAAAGAGAAAATTTTCCACCTCACCAATTTTCTAATCCCCAACCACTACTTCCTGCAGTGCGATGCCCGATTCAGGGTGAGGTAGGAGAAAAACCTGGATGGACATGTGGTGTGGACAGACGCAGGGTGTAGATGGACACAGGATCTGGACGGTCACAGGGTACTTTTGGATGAGACAGCCCTGCTCTCATTCTTGTGAGGCGTCCTGTGGTCTGGAGTCCTGCCCATGCCAGCGGCAGCTATGATCAAGCTGCCAAGATTGCGCTTCGCTTGTGAAGCTCACTTCCTGGTCTGCTCACTAGCGCCAGTGCGGTTGGCCCCTGTATGGGTCTTTCAGCCACTCGTTTCAGTGTAATTCAAGGGTGCCAATATGGCGAAATATGAATTCAATCATTTTTTCTTGCCAGAACGTGCAGTTGCAGTAGGTGTTTTTTCTTCATCTAATGTCCCCATTTACTAAGTTATTGTGTCACTTGGACAATATTTTGTGGAGACAATTTGCATCACTTGGGTGTGCGGTACCTCAATGCTTGGTACTGGCTCCAGACTGTCAATCACACTGTGCCTGGATCCGGCCTGGACTTCATGCCCATATAAGGCACCCCCCCCCTTTTCCCTACTGCGCTCTCTGGCTTCAATTTGTTCAACATGGTGGCACAAAAACTGTACTTCCGTGACTTCAAAAAGCTTTTTGCAATGGGGTCATTATCACTTTGTCCATTTTTTTACATGGTCAATGTTCAGGTGTCCCACAGAGGCAGGTACACAGTTGTCTGTAGCTCCGCCCACTGAGAGAGGGTTTCAATCTGCAGAGTTTCCCCAGGCTCACCACACTGGGTCGGCAGAGTGTCTGCACTCTGTCTGCACCAGCTGCACGTAAACTGCAGTCTTCAGGCTGCTCAGCTCAGCCGATGTTAAAGACAGCGGGAGACCACAGCATTCTCCCCGTAGGAGAATATTCTGCACTCTAAACTGACATCCTGTGAAAGGACAGGCCTAAAATATGATTAGGTATTCCAAATTTGTTCACTAAAAATAGGATCAAATTATATAAAGAGTTTTTGAGAACTAGAGCCCCAGCTGGTCCCATAGGGACCCAGCCTCAACCTCGTCCGCGATTCTTTGATGAAACAGGCCTGCACACAGTAAAATGTGTGAATTCTAACTCTAACAGTGTTAATTCAACTCTCAACAGATCGCATTTAATCCCACATTCCAGAGTTGGACCAAATGTTATCTGTTAAGAGTTGAATGAACACTGTTAGAGTTGAATTAGCACTGTTCAGATTGAATTAACCCTGTTAGAGTTGAATTAGCGCTGTTCCGGTTGAATCAACACTGTTAGAGTTGAATTAGCACTGTTAGAGCTGAATTAACACTGTTCAGGTTGAATTAACACTTAGAGTTGAATTAGCACTGTTCAGGTTGAGTGAACACTGTTGGAGCTGAATTAACACTGTTAGAGTTGAATTAGCACTGTTCAGATTGAATGAACACTGTTACGAGTTGAATTACCACTGTTCAGATTGAATTAACCCTGTTACGAGTTGAATTAGCACTATTAGAGTTGAATGAACACTGTTGGAGTTGAATGAACACTATTAGAGTTGAATGAACACTGTTGGAGTTGAATGAACACTGTTGGAGTTGAATGAGCACTGTTGGAGTTGAATGAACACTATTAGAGTTGAATGAACACTGTTGGAGTTGAATGAACACTGTTGGAGCTGAATTAACACTGTTAGAGTTGAATTAGCACTGTTCAGATTGAATGAACACTGTTACGAGTTGAATTACCACTGTTCAGATTGAATTAACCCTGTTACGAGTTGAATTAGCACTATTAGAGTTGAATGAGCACTGTTGGAGTTATGTACTGTTAGCGCCGTGCAGTTTAAGGTGCGTGTGCGTGGCAGTGACGGCGGTTCTCGGGGCCGATGCGTCCGGTGAGCTGGGTCACCGCGTGTTCTCGGCAGGCTGTCGGCCCCGGAAGCGCCACGCTGCGGAGACGTATTTGGGCCGGGTGTGCAGGTAGTGCCCCAGGAGAGGGGGGAACATGAACATATTGGCCCAGCGTGGCACAGCCTGGTCCAGCGCATGCGCAAAGCATGACCCGATTCTCTCTCTCAGAGGGCAGCTTGCACAGAGTTACTTCCTTTTCCAGTCTCTGTCTCTCCCCCTCTCTCTGTCCCTCCCCCCTCTCTCTGTGTTTCTCCCCCCTCTCTCTGTGTCTCTCCCCCTCTCTCTGTCTCTCCCCCCTCTCTCTGTGTCTCTCCTCCTCTCTCTGTGTCTCTCCTCCTCTGTCTGTCTCTCCCCCCTCTTTCTGTCTTCCCCCTCCTAATTTCCTCCTAAAAGGGGTGTTCCTGCCCTCTGCTTTAATCGATCAAGCAGAGAGTTTATTGCAGAGTCACAAGAGAAAGGGGACAGGCACTTAATTATGCCTTAGTTGACCAGAAAAAGCTAATGGAGAACGTGAGGGTCAGTCCCGTGGTCAGGGAGCCTGAGGCCCCAAATGTTCCTGTGTGTAGTTACATTTCTATACATGTGCGTTTGTTTGTGTGTTTGTATATGTGTGTGTGTGTGTGTGGCATTTGATCCGGTGGAGAGTTGGAGTAGTCTCTCCCACGTCTTCTGGAGTGAGCACGCACACCTGGGTTGTGTTAGCGAATCAGCCCAGGTGCTTAAAGGTGTGCTCCTCTCCACAGACTGGGAGCACACACGTCGAGAGAGAGAGCGAGTCTCTTCGAGAAAAAGCGAGTCTGTTCGCGAGAGACTGAAAAGCGGAGGCGTTGGTCAGCTGGTAATTGTGTTTGCTTTGATTTGACTTATTTGATTTAGTTCATCATTTTTTCTCCCGGAACCTGTGAGGTGGAAGGGTGAAGATTTTGTTACTTGTTTGTTCGTGAGTGTTGCATGTGCTCTCTCTTCTCTTCTCTCTCTCGGTGGCCTTCGGGGAAATAAGACACCATGGTGAAAGCCAGAATTTCCGCATCTGCCTCCCAGGGGTGTCATAGGGTGGGGAACTACATTTATATATGATCACACTATCTTTATATTCAGCGGTGGGTGGCATACACTTTGGTTTGTTGGGTACTTTTCAGGGTTCAGATGGTAATAAACTCTTGATAGCTTTAAGGGCTTGATTTTGACAAAGGATTCCTGATGATTAGTGTAGTAATTAGTATAGTTACTGTACACTGATTGGATGGATTCCAAACTTAACTACCATGTAGAACAGAGAGGCTCAATTAGCCAGTCAAAAGAGTTCAGACCAGATTGCAAGTGCTGCATTTATTTAAAAAATTCTTTTTTGGTATCGTATTGTGCTCCTTTCTTTTTGATCCGTTCTCTGCCACGCTAAAGCAGCCTAACACACTTACTGCCAGGATAGGATAAGTGTAGTTAAATAAGTACTTTATGGCTTTGTTACCTAGAGTAAAGTTTTTGTCCTGACTTTGTGGAAAATGCCTGGAAGTTCATTATTTTTGTCTTGTCTTTTATTGACAGGGACCAGTCCTGACAGTACTGCTCCAGTACTGAGACAGGTTCTGCAGTAGGGCCTGTTCTGTGGGTGCCAGTGCACCCCAATTATTGACACAGAAAAGGAAGTTTACACCTGTGTCCGTAATGAGTCATCAGTCTTTAGGCTATTCCACCTGAGCCGTTAGCCCATTATGTCACCGTGCAGTGATTGGACAGGTCTGATTTTCGGTTCTTGAGTCCTCATACCAGTGACCCCGTGTGACTAATCCTGGCCTTTGGTCACCAGTTTCTCCTTTGCTACTTTTTCATAAGGAAGTGTGTGGGAGGTTTTGGGTTTCATTTGACGTGTTTAGGGATGAGGGTACTTTCGCCAATGCTGGGACAAGCCTAATTCAGTCTGACTCTCTGAGACTGAATTTCCATGTTCAGAAGTATACTGCCTGTACCGCTTTGGAAGTTGGCACATTGCACATTATTACACAAACATTGGTATACAAATTGTATTTTTAAAAATGTCCCATGTCACTTGGTGTTGTTTAGTATTTCCCTATTATTATTATTTTTTTAATTTTAATTTTTCAAATGAGTATTTATTTTTGCAAAAACAATGGGATATGTAGTAAGAAACAAACAATAATGTCTAAGTAGACATGATAAGCACCCCTCTCTCTCTCTCTCTCTCCCTCTCTCTCTCTCTCTCTCTCCCTCCCCAGGTTCCTCTATCGGGGGATTACAGTTAGAGATTACAGGCAGCAGAGATTACACGGGCAGAGTTCACCCCAATCCCCTCCCTTTTCTACATGCTGTCCTGTTTTTCTGATGTTTCCTCTTTTTTTCAGACCCATATGGCCATTGTTACTTTCATTATCATAATTATGATTGAGCTTTTGTTTCGGGTCACTTAGTATTATTTTGATTAAAATTGACTTTTAGTTTATGGCTATGTCTTATTATCATAATTAAAATGCCGATTACTTCTTGGCTCTCTGCCGAATAGCTGCCGAAATGTTTTCTAGTTGAACGTGAGCCGTGTTGGTATTTGGAGCTGGGCTTGCTCTTTATATGGCTTTCTGGACATATTTGATTCTTCTCTTTGCTGTCCTGGTGTCCTCAGTAATGTGTGGTGACCAGTTTGCACTGGCTCTTTAACTGTGAAGTGAGGATGATTTATGATTTGTTGTATAACTGTGGAAATGTGTCAGAGAAATATTTCAGAGTGCGTGTTCTGTTGTTTGTCTTCATTCCAATTACCATATGTGTTGGAATTTATGTCAAACTACATCTCAACGTTTGTTACGCATGTACAGTGTTAAATTGGTGTGTTAAAAAGGGTTTAGTTTGTGAAATTGTGAGAAAGTAAAGATGGCAAACAAGTGGGAGCCCAAGGCACTCTTAGTGGTGAAGCTAAACGTGCTGGACCTACGCATTGGGGCCTCACCCAACCTTCTTCGGGTTCCAGGGTTTTTGGTAAATTGATGTTTGATTCTGTGCTACGCTGCTGACCTGCTGACCTCTCCCGGCAGAATGCCAGTGCCTGTCCCCCTCCGGAACGCTCGTTAATTTGGCAATGGGGTCTGTGTTTTCGGCAGGTGTGACCCGTCATGCCGTTCGGGTGCCTTGTCCCGCGGGACGGCGGGAGGTCGAGTAACCTGCCTGACATCACCGACAAATATGAGTTTGGGCAGATTCTCAAGGCGTGAGTAGCTGCCAGCCAATTACAGCCTCCGGCTGCAACTCCATCTCTCCGGAGGGCAGTCTCTAGTTTCTCTTACAGGAAAACGTTAAATGTTACTGGAAGCATCGCTGCTTTTTACTAAATCTGTGTGCCAGTAGTGCAGTTTATATTGATACAACAGTGGTGTGGAGATATATGCATACGCAAGCATTCAGTGCCCTGAAAAAGTATTTACCCCCTTCCTGGTTTCCTCTGTTATTCCTTTTCTGTCACACTGATTGGTTGAAAACTTTAGACAAAATGACTGTGTGACACCTGGAAGCACTGCTTTTACGCTGAGCTGTCTGTGCTTCAGCTCTGTACAGTGTGTCTGTGCTGTGGCTCTGTGCAGTGTGTCTGTGCTTCAGCTCTGTGTAGTGTGTCTGTGCCTTGGCTCTGTACAGTGCGTCTGTGCCTCTGCTCTATACAGTGTGTTTGTGCCTTGGCTCTGTACAGTGTGCCTGTGCTTCAGCTCTGTGTAGTGTGTCTGTGCCTTGGCTCTGTACAGTGCGTCTGTGCTTCAGCCCTGTGTAGTGTGTCTGTGCCTTGGCTCTGTACAGTGTGCCTGTGCCTTGGGTCTGTACAGTGTACCTGTGCCTCTGCTCTATACAGTGTGCCTGTGCCTTGGCTCTGTACAGTGTGCCTGTGCCTTGGCTCTGTACGGTGTGCCTGTGCTGGGGCTCTGTACAGTGTGTCTGTGCTGGGGCTCTGTACAGTGTGTCTGTGCTGTGGCTCTGTACACTGTGTCTGTGCTGCATGTCCTGCAGTTTGCTGTCTGTGCTGCGTGTCCCTCAGTTTGCTGTCTGTGCTGCGTGTCCCTCAGTTTGCTGTCTGTACTGCGTGTCCCTCAGTTTGCTGTCTGTACTGCGTGTCCCTCAGTTTGCTGTCTGTACTGCGTGTCCCTCAGTTTGCTGTCTGTGCTGCGTGTCCCTCAGTTTACTGTCTGTGCTTCGTGTCCCTCGGTTTGCTGTCTGTGCTGCAAGTCCCTCAGTTTGCTGTCTGTGCTGCAAGTCCCTCAGTTTGCTGTCTGTGCTGCATATCCCTCAGTTTACTGTCTGTGCTTCGTGTCCCTCAGTTTGCTGTCTGTGCTGCAAGTCCCTCAGTTTGCTGTCTGTGCTGCATATCCCTCAGTTTACTGTCTGTGCTGCATCGCTCGGTTTGCTGTCTGTGTTGCATGTCCCTCGGTTTGCTGTCTGTGCTGCATGTCCCTCAGTTTGCTGTCTGTGAGGTTTCTCTGCATGTCCCTCAGTTTGCTGTCTGTGAGGTTTCTCTGCATGTCCCTCAGTTTGCTGTCTGTGCGGTTTCTCTGCAAGTCCCTCAGTTTGCTGTCTGTGCGGTTTCTCTGCAAGTCCCTCAGTTTGCTGTCTGTGAGGTTTCTCTGCGTGTTTTCATTACGGGTTTCTGTCTCTGCAGGAAGGAGTTCTGTGAGCTGTGCCTGGCTCGGGAGCGGCAGACGGGCCAGGTCTTCATCTGCAAGAAGTTTCTGAAGAAAGACGGCAGGAAAGTGCGTCGCGCCGCGAAGAACGAGATTATGATCCTGAGGATGTAAGAGCAGGGTCCTTATTCACAGTGAGAGTGTTCAGTCTGTAAGAGCAGGGTCCTGATTCACAGTGAGAGTGTTCAGTCTGTAAGAGCGGGGTCCTGATTCACTGTGAGAGTGTTCAGTCTGTAAGAGCAGGGTCCTTATTCACACTGAGAGTGTTCAGTCTGTAAGAGCGGGGTCCTGATTCACTGTGAGAGTGTTCAGTCTGTAAGAGCAGGGTCCTTATTCACACTGAGAGTGTTCAGTCTGTAAGAGCGGGGTCCTGATTCACTGTGAGAGTGTTCAGTCTGTAAGAGCGGGGTCCTTATTCACAGTGAGAGTGTTAAGTCTGTAAGAGCAGGGTCCTGATTCACTGTGAGTGTTCAGTCTGTATTCACTGTGAGAGTGTTCAGTCTGTATTCACTGTGAGAGTGTTCAGTCTGTAAGAGCGGGGTCCTGATTCACTGTGAGAGTGTTCAGTCTGTAAGAGCGGGGTCCTGGTTCACAGTGAGAGTGTTCAGTCTGTAAGAGCGGGGTCCTGGTTCACAGTGAGAGTGTTCAGTCTGTAAGAGCGGGGTCCTGATTCACAGTGAGAGTGTTCAGTCTGTAAGAGCGGGCTCCTTATTCACAGTGAGAGTGTTCAGTCCGTAAGAGCGGGGTCCTTATTCACTGTGAGAGTGTTCAGTCTGTAAGAGCGGGGTCCTGATTCACTGTGAGAGTGTTCAGTCTGTAAGAGCGGGGTCCTGATTCACTGTGAGAGTGTTCAGTCTGTAAGAGCGGGGTCCTGATTCACTGTGAGAGTGTTCAGTCTGTAAGAGCAGGGTCCTTATTCACAGTGAGAGTGTTCAGTATGTAAGAGCGGGGTCCTTATTCACTGTGAGAGTGTTCAGTCTGTAAGAGCGGGGTCCTTATTCACTGTGAGAGTCTTCAGTCCGTAAGAGTGGGGTCCTTATTCACTGTGAGAGTGTTCAGTCTGTAAGAGCGGGGTCCTTATTCACACTGAGAGTGTTCAGTCTGTAAGAGCGGGCTCCTTATTCACAGTGAGAGTGTTCAGTCTGTAAGAGCGGGGTCCTTATTCACTGTGAGAGTGTTCAGTCTGTAAGAGTGGGGTCCTTATTCACAGTGAGAGTGTTCAGTCTGTAAGAGCGGGGTCCTTATTCACAGTGAGAGTGTTCAGTCTGTAAGAGCGGGGTCCTTATTCACAGTGAGAGTGTTCAGTCTGTAAGAGCGGGGTCCTTATTCACAGTGAGAGTGTTCAGTCTGTAAGAGCGGAGTCCTTATTCACTGTGAGAGTGTTCAGTCTGTAAGAGCGGGGTCCTTATTCACAGTGAGAGTGTTCAGTCTGTAAGAGCGGGGTCCTGATTCACTGTGAGAGTGTTCAGTCTGTAAGAGCGGGGTCCTTATTCACTGTGAGAGTATTCAGTCTGTAAGAGCGGGGTCCTTATTCACAGTGAGAGTGTTCAGTCTGTAAGAGCAGGGTCCTGATTCACAGTGAGAGTGTTCAGTCTGTAAGAGCGGGGTCCTTATTCACACTGAGAGTGTTCAGCCTATTCAGTGTTAATTGTGGTGAAAGTGCATGAGAGAGCATTATGCTCCGCACTGCAAAATGTTCAATGTTAAATCAACACTTATAGAGTACCTATGGTCCTACTCTGGTCCCTATTGGGCTCATATGTACTCTGTTAGAGTTGAAGTAACACTGGACATGTTTACTCCTGTCTGCCCCACTACTAGTATTGATTGTTAATGGTGTTTATCGGTTTTGTTAGTGTGAATTGGCTTTCGGCTGTTCCTCTTTCAGGGTCAGCCACCCCAACATCTTGCAGCTGATAGACACCTACGAAACCAGGAAGGAATACTTCATCATCCAGGAGATGTGAGTCTTCGGACTCTGCGTTGGAACAGAGAAAGTCTCCTCAAGAGGATATGGTGTCAGAATCACAAGGAAAAGCTGTTTTGGTGGCAGAATCTGTTATCTGTTAAACTAATTACCTTTTGTTAAGGCAATAATGGCAGTAGGATTGAACATAAGAACAGTCAATGCTTACTCTTCCCAGTCAGTCTTGGGATAGAGATATAAAATCCAGTTGAACTGTGTATAGTGATTGCACATCTGTGTCTGAAGAGCTGCTGATAATGATAATAATTAAGACTCCTTTCTTTTATATTGTAATATTCTTATTACACAATAACAACAAGTATCATTTTAATTATCATCACTGTTGTCGTTATTGTGTAATAAATCAACAAATATAATAGTGATATAATAGTAATTTACATATATTTATGGAAGGATATGTGTGTGTTTTATGTTGGTGCATGCATGTGTTGCATGTGTTTGTGTGCATGCATTTGTGTGTTTTGTGCGGTTTTGTTCTACGTGTGTATTTGTGTGTGTGTGCATGTGCGTGTGTGTGTGTGTGTGCGTGTGTGTTTATGTGTGTGCATGTATGTGCGTGCGTGCGTGTGTGTGTGTGTGTGTGTGTGCGTGTGTGTGTCTGTGTGTCTGTGTGTGTGCGTGTGTGTTTATGTGTGTGTCTGTGTGTCTGTGTGTCTGTGTGTGTGTGTGTGTGTGTGCGTGTGTGTGTGCGCGTGCGTGTGTGTGTGTGTGTGTGTGTGTTTATGTGTTGGTGTGGATCGCTGTGCCTCTCAGAGCCACAGGAGGGGATCTGTTTGACTGGATCCTGGATCAGGGCAGCTACACAGAGAGAGACGCTGCAAACGTCGTCCGCCAGGTGCTGGAGGCCGTGTCCTACCTGCACTCCCTCAACATCGTCCACAGGAACCTAAAGGTGTGAGTCTCTGCTTACTGTAGGGATTGGGGGGGATTAGTGAGACAACATCGTCCACAGGAACCTAAAGGTGTGAGGCGCTGCTTTCTGTAGGGATTGGGGGGGAGTTTGTTTGTGTTTCTGTGTGTGTGGTTCAAGCATAATCCGTTCACCTACACAGTGAAATGACTGATTAATTCATTAATGTTAATTCAACTCTAACAAATAATATTTGGTTCCAATGGATAACATTCGGACCCAATGGGGACCAAATGTTATCTGATAGTGTTGAATTAACACCGCTAGAGTTTTATTAACACTGAACATTTCACTGTATAGCTTTCTTCTGTGAACCAGTTGTGCGTATGCACACAGACACCAGAGGTCTGCTATTATCTGCGCTTTAATGACCTCAAACATTAACAAAACTATTTTTTGGTTGTTTTTGTAGGTTGTAGTTAATCTCTTTCTGTTATAATTGGCATAATTATGCCTGCAAGCCTCTATGGATATAGACAGCACAAAAAAGAAATTATCTTTCTATTCTCTCTTGTTTATATATTGGGAAAACATATGATTTCTGTATACATCTGTAGTATAGTTAGACTACAGTACATTATTTGCACATGCCTGCATTTGGTCACTGGAATTCCTTGGAAATATCATTGGATTTGTTTCCAGGCTGTTCTAGCCTTTAGTGCATTTACCCTGCTTATTACTGCCCCCAGCTGGAGAATCTGATGTACTACACCGAGAATAACCAGAGTAAAGTGGTTCTGCGTGACTTCTACCTGTCCACGTTTGAGAACGGCTCCATCACTGAGCCCTGTGGCACACCTGAGTACCTGGGTATCTGCTTCTCTTTTCTCATATATCACAGCTCTGATTTAATGAAGTCTCTTTCTTCTGTTGTTAATGAACTCCCTGTGTCACTAACAAACTTCCTCCCTGTAGCTGCCATTAATGACCTCCTTTCTATCATTAATGACCTCTCTTTCTATCATTAATCACCTCCTTTTTATCATTAATCACCTCCTTTCAGTAATTCATGTCCTCCTTTCTATCATTAATGACCTCCCTTTCTATCATTAATGACCTCCCTTTCTGTAATTAATGACCTCCATTTCTGTAATTAGTGACCTTCTTTCTCTTATTCATGACCTCCTTTTGGTCTTTGTCATTGCCAGCCTCCCCCTGTCTTTTTTAACTTGTATTATCTGATTATGTGGCATTCTCTTGTCTGATATCATCTATGCACATAAGACATCTTCTGTATTATGACCTCTGTCCTGTATGCACATAAGACATCCTCTGTATTATAACCTCTGTCCTATATGCACATAAGACATCCTCTGTATTATGACCTCTGTCCTATATGCACATAAGACATTCTCTGTATTATGACCTCTGTTCTATATGCACATAAGACATCCTCTGTATTATAACCTCTGTCCTGTATGCACATAAGACATCCTCTGTATTATGACCTCTGTCCTGTATGCACATAAGACATCCTCTGTATTATGACCTCTGTCCTATATGCACATAAGACATTCTCTGTATTATAACCTCTGTCCTGTGTGTACATAAGACATCCTCTGTATTATAACCTCTGTGCTGTGTGTACATAAGACATCCTCTGTATTATAACCTCTGTCCCGTATGCACATAAGACATCCTCTGTATTATAACCTCTGTGTGACGGAATGTCCCTCTCTCCTCTCTGAGCTCCGGAGGTAGTGACTCGTCATCGGTACGGACGGCCGGTAGACTGCTGGGCTGTGGGAGTTATCATGTACATACTGTAAGCAGCCAGCCTGTACAGCGCTGTGAAAACGTGTCTCCTGTCTGACTGTCTGCCAATGTGTGAATGTGTCCCATTTCTTACATTGGATTTGGCCTGATTTTTTTTACATCAAGAGCTGTATTCCCTGTTTTTGGCTTGGTGTGGATAGGAGAAGTAAGCATATATGCATGTACATATGCATTACTCTTCCCTTCATTCTTTGGCTTTACCGGCGCTCTCTCCTTTCCCTTGTCCGTCAGTCTGTCCGGAAACCCGCCGTTCTTCGATGAGGCAGAGGAAGAGAACACGGACCTGCGCAACCGGGTGCTCTTCTGCCGCATTGCCGCCGGCGAGTTTGAGTTCGACTCCCCCTACTGGGACGGCATCTCCACTGCAGGTAACCCAGAAAGGGCCACGCGCAGGTGCCTGTGGGGAAAACAGCGTAATCGCACTGGAGGAGGGGCATTATCACAGGGGAGGGGTGTAATCACACTAGAGGAGGGGTGTAATCACACTAGAGGAGGGGTGTACTCACACTGGAGGAGGGGTGTAATCACACTAGAGGAGGGGTGTAATCACACTAGAGGAGGGGCGTAATCACACTAGAGGAGGGGCGTAATCACACTAGAGGAGGGGTATAATCACACTAGAGGAGGGGTGTAATCGCACTAGAGGAGGGGTGTAATCACACTAGAGGAGGGGTGTAATCACACCAGAGGAGGGGTGTAATCACACCAGAGGAGGGGTGTAATCACACTAGAGGAGGGGTGTAATCACACTAGAGGAGGGGTGTAATCACACCAGAGGAGGGGCGTAATCAGACCAGAGGAGGGGCGTAATCAGACCAGAGGAGGGGTGTAATCAGACCAGAGG